>NC_057807.1:4072307-4110055 GCF_018294505.1 Triticum aestivum
CGGTTTTTGACGATTCTGGCCCGTTTCATGGACTATTACTCACTGTTTTGCGGTCACGAAGCGATTTCCATAGTTGTTGAACCCCAAGGTGCGCTTACGTGTTGGTCATCAACTCTCATAGTATTGGCCAATTCTGGCCCGTTTCGTGGACTATTACTGACTGTTTTGGGGTCCCGGAGTGATTTCCACGATTAACAAACCCCATGGTGCGTTTAAGTGTCGGTCATCAACACTCGTGGTTTTTATCGATTGTGGCCCGTTTCATGGACTATTACTCACATTTTTGGGGTCCTAAAGCGATTTCCATGGATGTCGAACCCCAAGGTGCGCTTACGTATCGGTCATCGACAATCGCAGTTTCGGCCGATTCTGGCCCGTTTCTTGGACTATAACTCAGTTTTGGGCTCATGTAGTGATTTCCACGACCGACGAACACCAGTGTGTTTATGTGTCGGTCATCAACATTTGAAGTTTTGGCCGGTTTTGGCCCGCTTCATGGACTATTACTCACTGATTTCAGGTCCCTGAGCAATTTCTATGATTGACGAAACCCGGGGTGCGTTTATGTATCGTTGATCAATAACCCTAGGTTTTACCGATTCAGGGCTCTTTCATGGACTATTACTCACCGTTTTGCAGTCCCAAAGCGATTTCGATGCTTGTCGAACCCAAAGATGTGCTTACGTGCTGGTCGTCAAGAATCGCAGATTGGTCCGATTCTGGCCCGTTTCCGGGACTATTACTCAGTTTTGGGGTCCCGAAGTGATTTCCACGATTGACGAACACCGGGGTGCATTTACGTGTCGGTCACCAACACTCACAATTTTGACCGATTCTGGTATGTTTTCTGCACTGTTACTCACCGTTGTGGGGTCCCGGAGCGATTTCCATGATTGACGATCCCTTGGGTGCGTTTACGTGCCCTTCGTCAACCCTCACAGTTTTAGCCAATTCTGACCCGTTTCGTGAACTATTACTCACCATTTTGGGATCCCAAAGCGATTTCCATAGTTATTGAACCCCAAGGTGCGCTTACATGTCGGTCATCAACAGTCATAGTTTTGGCCGATTCTGGCCCGTTCTGTCGACTATTACTCACTTTTTTGGGGTCCCACAGTGATTTCCATGATTAACGAACCCCGGGGTGCGTTTACGTGCCAGACATCAACACTCACGGTTTTTGACGATTCTGGCCCATTTCATGGACTATTACTCACGTTTTGCGGTCACGAAGCGATTTCATAGTTGTTGAACCCCAAGGTGCGCTTACGTGTTGGTCATCAACTCTCATAGTATTGGCCAATTCTGGCCCGTTTCGTGGACTATTACTGACTGTTTTGGGGTCCCGAAGTGATTTCCACGATTAACAAACACCATGGTGCGTTTAAGTGTCGGTCATCAACAGTCGTGGTTTTTATCGATTCTGGCCCGTTTCATGGACTATTACTCACATTTTTGGGGTCCTAAAGCGATTTCCATGGATGTCGAACCCCAAGGTGCGCTTACGTATCGGTCATCGACAATCGCAGTTTCGGCCGATTTTGGCCCGTTTCTTGGACTATAACTCAGTTTTGGGCTCATGTAGTGATTTCCACGACCGACGAACACCAGTGTGTTTATGTGTCGGTCATCAACATTTGAAGTTTTGGCCGGTTTTGGCCCGCTTCATGGACTATTACTCACTGATTTCAGGTCCCTGAGCAATTTCTATGATTGACGAAACCCGGGGTGCGTTTATGTATCGTTGATCAATAACCCTTGGTTTTACCGATTCAGGGCTCTTTCATGGACTATTACTCACCGTTTTGCAGTCCCAAAGCGATTTCGATGCTTGTCGAACCCCAAGATGTGCTTACGTGCTGGTCGTCAAGACTCGCAGATTGGTCCGATTCTGGCCCGTTTCCTGGACTATTACTCAGTTTTCGGGTCCCGAAGTGATTTCCACGATTGACGAACACCGGGGTGCATTTACGTGTCGGTCACCAACACTCACAATTTTGGCCGATTCTGGTATGTTTTCTGCACTGTTACTCACCATTGTGGGGTCCCGGAGCGATTTCCATGATTGACGATCCCTTGGGTGCGTTTACGTGCCCTTCGTCAACCCTCATAGTTTTAGCCAATTCTGACCCGTTTCGTGAACTATTACTCACCATTTTGGGATCCCAAAGCGATTTCCATAGTTATTGAACCCCAAGGTGCGCTTACATGTCGGTCATCAACAGTCATAGTTTTGGCCGATTCTGGCCCGTTCTGTCGACTATTACTCACTTTTTTGGGGTCCCACAGTGATTTCCATGATTAACGAACCCCGGGGTGCGTTTATGTGCCAGACATCAACACTCACGGTTTTTGACGATTCTGGCCCGTTTCATGGACTATTACTCACTGTTTTGCGGTCACGAAGCGATTTCCATAGTTGTTGAACCCCAAGGTGCGCTTACGTGTTGGTCATCAACTCTCATAGTATTGGCCAATTCTGGCCCGTTTCGTGGACTATTACTGACTGTTTTGGGGTCCCGGAGTGATTTCCACGATTAACAAACCCCATGGTGCGTTTAAGTGTCGGTCATCAACACTCGTGGTTTTTATCGATTGTGGCCCGTTTCATGGACTATTACTCACATTTTTGGGGTCCTAAAGCGATTTCCATGGATGTCGAACCCCAAGGTGCGCTTACGTATCGGTCATCGACAATCGCAGTTTCGGCCGATTCTGGCCCGTTTCTTGGACTATAACTCAGTTTTGGGCTCATGTAGTGATTTCCACGACCGACGAACACCAGTGTGTTTATGTGTCGGTCATCAACATTTGAAGTTTTGGCCGGTTTTGGCCCGCTTCATGGAATATTACTCACTGATTTCAGGTCCCTGAGCAATTTCCATGATTGACGAAACCCGGGGTGCGTTTATGTATCGTTGATCAATAACCCTAGGTTTTACCGATTCAGGGCTCTTTCATGGACTATTACTCACCGTTTTGCAGTCCCAAAGCGATTTCGATGCTTGTCGAACCCCAAGATGTGCTTACGTGCTGGTCGTCAAGAATCGCAGATTGGTCCGATTCTGGCCCGTTTCCTGGACTATTACTCAGTTTTGGGGTCCCGAAGTGATTTCCACGATTGACGAACACCGGGGTGCATTTACGTGTCGGTCACCAACACTCACAATTTTGGCCGATTCTGGTACGTTTTCTGCACTGTTACTCACCGTTGTGGGGTCCCGGAGCGATTTCCATGATTGACGATCCCTTGGGTGCGTTTACGTGCCCTTCGTCAACCCTCACAGTTTTAGCCAATTCTGACCCGTTTCGTGAACTATTACTCACCATTTTGGGATCCCAAAGCGATTTCCATAGTTATTGAACCCCAAGGTGCGCTTACATGTTGGTCATCAACAGTCATAGTTTTGGCCGATTCTGGCCCGTTCTGTCGACTATTACTCACTTTTTTGGGGTCCCACAGTGATTTCCATGATTAACGAACCCCGGGGTGCGTTTACGTGCCAGACATCAACACTCACGGTTTTTGACAATTCTGGCCCATTTCATGGACTATTACTCACGTTTTGCGGTCACGAAGCGATTTCATAGTTGTTGAACCCCAAGGTGCGCTTACGTGTTGGTCATCAACTCTCATAGTATTGGCCAATTCTGGCCCGTTTCGTGGACTATTACTGACTGTTTTGGGGTCCCGAAGTGATTTCCACGATTAACAAACCCCATGGTGCGTTTAAGTGTCGGTCATCAACACTCGTGGTTTTTATCGATTCTGGCCCGTTTCATGGACTATTACTCACATTTTTGGGGTCCCAAAGCGATTTCCATGGATGTCGAACCCCAAGGTGCGCTTACGTATCGGTCATCGACAATCGCAGCTTCGGCCGATTCTGGCCCGTTTCTTGGACTATAACTCAGTTTTGGGCTCACGTAGTGATTTCCACGACCGACGAACACCGGTGTGTTTATGTGTCGGTCATCAACATTTGAAGTTTTGGCCGGTTTTGGCCCGCTTCATGGACTATTACTCACTGATTTCAGGTCCCTGAGCAATTTCCATGATTGACGAAACCCGGGGTGCGTTTATGTATCGTTGATCAATAACCCTAGGTTTTACCGATTCAGGGCTCTTTCATGGACTATTACTCACCGTTTTGCAGTCCCAAAGCGATTTCGATGCTTGTCGAACCCCAAGATGTGCTTACGTGCTGGTCGTCAAGACTCGCAGATTGGTCCGATTCTGGCCCGTTTCCTGGACTATTACTCAGTTTTGGGGTCCCGAAGTGGTTTCCACGATTGATGAACACCGGGGTGCATTTACGTGTCGGTCATCAACACTCACAATTTTGGCCGATTCTGGTACGTTTTGTGCACTGTTACTCACCGTTGTGGGGTCCCGGAGCGATTTCCATGATTGACGATCCCTTGGGTGCGTTTACGTGCCCTTCGTCAACCCTCATAGTTTTAGCCAATTCTGACCCGTTTCGTGAACAATTACTCACCATTTTGGGATCCCAAAGCGATTTCCATAGTTATTGAACCCCAAGGTGCGCTTACATGTCGGTCATCAACAGTCACAGTATTGGCCGATTCTGGCCCGTTCTGTCGACTATTACTCACTTTTTTGGGGTCCCACAGTGATTTCCATGATTAACGAACCCCGGGGTGCGTTTATGTGCCAGACATCAACACTCGCGGTTTTTGACGATTCTGGCCCGTTTCATGGACTATTACTCACCGTTTTGCGGTCACGAAGTGATTTCCATAGTTGTTGAACCCCAAGGTGCGCTTACGTGTTGGTCATCAACTCTCATAGTATTGGCCAATTCTGGCCCGTTTCGTGGACTATTACTGACTGTTTTGGGGTCCCGGAGTGATTTCCACGATTAACAAACCCCATGGTGCGTTTAAGTGTCGGTCATCAACACTCGTGGTTTTTATCGATTCTGGCCCGTTTCATGGACTATTACTCACATTTTTGGGGTCCCATAGCGATTTCGATGGATGTCGAACCCCAAGGTGCGCTTACGTATCGGTCATCGACAATCGCAGCTTCGGCCGATTCTGGCCCATTTCTTGGACTATAACTCAGTTTTGGGCTCACGTAGTGATTTCCACGACCGACGAACACCGGTGTGTTTATGTGTCGGTCATCAACATTTGAAGTTTTGGCCGGTTTTGGCCCGCTTCATGGACTATTACTCACTGATTTCAGGTCCCTGAGCAATTTCCATGATTGATGAAACCCGGGGTGTGTTTATGTATCGTTGATCAATAACCCTAGGTTTTACCGATTCAGGGCTCTTTCATGGACTATTACTCACCGTTTTGCAGTCCCAAAGCGATTTCGATGCTTGTCGAACCCCAAGATGTGCTTACGTGTTGGTCGTCAAGACTCGCAGATTGATCCGATTCTGGCCCGTTTCCTGGACTATTACTCAGTTTTGGGGTCCCGAAGTGATTTCCACGATTGATGAACACCGGGGTGCATTTACGTGTCGGTCATCAACACTCACAATTTTGGCCGATTCTGGTACGTTTTGTGCACTGTTACTCACCGTTGTGGGGTCCCGGAGCGATTTCCATGATTGACGATCCCTTGGGTGCGTTTACGTGCCCTTCGTCAACCCTCACAGTTTTAGCCAATTCTGACCCGTTTCGTGAACTATTACTCACCATTTTGGGATCCCAAAGCGATTTCCATAGTTATTGAACCCCAAGGTGCGCTTACATGTCGGTCATCAACAGTCACAGTTTTGGCCGATTCTGGCCCGTTCTGTCGACTATTACTCACTTTTTTGGGGTCCCACAGTGATTTCCATGATTAACGAACCCCGGGGTGTGTTTACGTGCCAGACATCAACACTCGCGGTTTTTGACGATTCTGTCCCGTTTCATGGACTATTACTCACCGTTTTGCGGTCACGAAGCGATTTCCATAGTTGTTGAACCCCAAGGTGCGCTTACGCGTTGGTCATCAACTCTCATAGTATTGGCCAATTCTGGCCCGTTTCGTGGACTATTACTGACTGTTTTGGGTTCCCGGAGTGATTTCCACGATTAACAAACCCCATGGTGCATTTAAGTGTCGGTCATCAACACTCATGGTTTTTATCGATTCTGGGCCGTTTCATGGACTATTACTCACATTTTTGGGGTCCCAAAGCGATTTCCATG
This sequence comes from Triticum aestivum, assembly GCF_018294505.1. Lineage (NCBI taxonomy): Eukaryota > Viridiplantae > Streptophyta > Magnoliopsida > Poales > Poaceae > Triticum > Triticum aestivum. Next base: position 4,078,482 of record NC_057807.1, read on the forward strand.
GATGTCGAACCCCAAGGTGCGCTTACATATCGGTCATCGATAATCGCAGTTTCGGCCGATTCTGGCCCGTTTCATGGACTATAACTCAGTTTTGGGCTCACGTAGTGATTTCCACGACCGACGAACACCGGTGTGTTTATGTGTCGGTCATCAACATTTGATGTTTTGGCCGGTTTTGGCCCGCTTCATGGACTATTACTCACTGATTTCAGGTCCCTGAGCAATTTCCATGATTGACGAAACCCGGGGTGCGTTTATGTATCGTTGATCAATAACCCTAGGTTTTACCGATTCAGGGCTCTTTCATGGACTATTACTCACCGTTTTGCAGTCCCAAAGCGGTTTTGATGCTTGTCGAACCCCAAGATGTGCTTACGTGCTGGTCGTCAAGACTCGCAGATTGGGCCGATTCTGGCCCGTTTCCTGGACTATTACTCAGTTTTGGGGTCCCGAAGTGATTTCCACGATTGATGAACACCGGGGTGCATTTATGTGTTGGTCATCAACACTCACAATTTTGGCCGATTCTGGTACGTTTTGTGCACTGTTACTCACCGTTGTGGGGTCCCGGAGCGATTTCCATGATTGACTATCCCTTGGGTGCGTTTACGTGCCCGTCGTCAACCCTCACAGTTTTAGCCAATTCTGACCCGTTTCGTGAACTATTACTCACCATTTTGGGATCCCAAAGCGATTTCCATAGTTATTGAACCCCAAGGTGCGCTTACATGTCGGTCATCAACAGTCACAGTTTTGGCCGATTCTGGCCCGTTCTGTCGACTGTTACTCACTTTTTTGGGGTCCCACAGTGATTTCCATGATTAACGAACCCCGGGGTGCGTTTACATGCCAGACATCAACACTCGCGGTTTTTGACGATTCTGGCCCGTTTCATGGACTATTACTCACCGTTTTGCGGTCACGAAGCGATTTCCATAGTTGTTGAACCCCAAGGTGCGCTTACGTGTTGGTCATCAACTCTCATAGTATTGGCCAATTCTGGCCCGTTGCGTGGACTATTACTGACTGTTTTGGGGTCCCGGAGTGATTTCCACGATTAACGAACCCCATGGTGCGTTTAAGTGTCGGTCATCAACACTCGTGGTTTTTGTCGATTCTGGGCCGTTTCATGGACTATTACTCACATTTTTGGGGTCCCAAAGCGATTTCCATGGATGTCGAACCCCAAGGTGCGCTTACGTATCGGTCATCAACAATCGCAGTTTTGGCCGATTCTGGCCCGTTTCTTGGACTATAACTCAGTTTTGGGCTCACGTAGTGATTTCCACGACCGACGAACACTGGTGTGTTTATGTGTCGGTCATCAACATTTGAAGTTTTGGCCAGTTTTGGCCCGCTTCATGGCCTATTACTCACTGATTTCAGGTCCCTGAGCAATTTCCATGATTGACGAAACCCGGGGTGCGTTTATGTATCATTGATCAATAACCCTAGGTTTTACCGATTCAGGGCTCTTTCATGGACTATTACTCACCATTTTGCAGTCCCAAAGCGGTTTCGATGCTTGTCGAACCCCAAGATGTGCTTACGTGCTGGTCATCAAGACTCGCAGATTGGGCCGATTCTGGCCCGTTTCCTGGACTATTACTCAGTTTTGGGGTCCCGAAGTGATTTCCACGATTGATGAACACCGGGGTGCATTTACGTGTCGGTCATCAACACTCACAATTTTGGCCGATCCTGGTACGTTTTGTGCACTTTTACACACCGTTGTGGGGTCCCGGAGCGATTCCCATGATTGACGATCCCTTGGGTGCGTTTACGTGCCCGTCGTCAACCCTCACAGTTTTAGCCAATTCTGACCCGTTTCGTGAACTATTACTCACCATTTTGGGATCCCAAAGCGGTTTCCATAGTTATTGAACCCCAAGGTGCGCTTACATGTCGGTCATCAACAGTCACAGTTTTGGCCGATTCTGGCCCGTTCTGTCGACTATTACTCACTTTTTTGGGGTCCCACAGTGATTTCCATGATTAACGAACCCCGGGGTGCGTTTACGTGTCAGACATCAACACTCACGGTTCTTGACGATTCTGGCCCGTTTCATGGACTATTACTCACCGTTTTGCGGTCACGAAGCGATTTCCATAGTTGTTGAACCCCAAGGTGCGCATACGCGTTGGTCATCAACTCTCATAGTATTGGCCAATTCTGGCCCGTTTCGTGGACTATTACTGACTGTTTTGGGGTCCCGGAGTGATTTCCACGATTAACAAACCCCATTGTGCGTTTAAGTGTCGGTCATCAACACTCGTGGTTTTTATCGATTCTGGCCCGTTTCATGGACTATTACTCACATTTTTGGGGTCCCAAAGCGATTTCCATGGATGTCGAACCCCAAGGTGCGCTTACATATCGGTCATCGACAATCGCAGTTTCGGCCGATTCTGGCCCGTTTCTTGGACTATAACTCAGTTTTGGGCTCACGTAGTGATTTCCACGACCGACGAACACCGGTGTGTTTATGTGTCGGTCATCAACATTTGAAGTTTTGGCCGGTTTTGGCCCGCTTCATGGACTATTACTCACTGATTTCAGGTCCCTGAGCAATTTCCATGATTGACGAAACCCGGGGTGCGTTTATGTATCATTGATCAATAACCCTAGGTTTTACCGATTCAGGGCTCTTTCATGGACTATTACTCACCATTTTGCAGTCCCAAAGCGGTTTCGATGCTTGTCGAACCCCAAGATGTGCTTACGTGCTGGTCATCAAGACTCGCAGATTGGGCCGATTCTGGCCCGTTTCCTGGACTATTACTCAGTTTTGGGGTCCCGAAGTGATTTCCACGATTGATGAACACCGGGGTGCATTTACGTGTCGGTCATCAACACTCACAATTTTGGCCGATCCTGGTACGTTTTGTGCACTTTTACACACCGTTGTGGGGTCCCGGAGCGATTCCCATTATTGACGATCCCTTGGGTGCGTTTACGTGCCCGTCGTCAACCCTCACAGTTTTAGCCAATTCTGACCCGTTTCGTGAACTATTACTCACCATTTTGGGATCCCAAAGCGGTTTCCATAGTTATTGAACCCCAAGGTGCGCTTACATGTCGGTCATCAACAGTCACAGTTTTGGCCGATTCTGGCCCGTTCTGTCGACTATTACTCACTTTTTTGGGGTCCCACAGTGATTTCCATGATTAACGAACCCCGGGGTGCGTTTACGTGTCAGACATCAACACTCGCGGTTTTTGACGATTCTGGCCCGTTTCATGGACTATTACTCACCGTTTTGCGGTCACGAAGCGATTTCCATAGTTGTTGAACCCCAAGGTGCGCTTACGTGTTGGTCATCAACTCTCATAGTATTGGCCAATTCTGGCCCGTTGCGTGGACTATTACTGACTGTTTTGGGGTCCCGGAGTGATTTCCACGATTAACGAACCCCATGGTGCGTTTAAGTGTCGGTCATCAACACTCGTGGTTTTTGTCGATTCTGGGCCGTTTCATGGACTATTACTCACATTTTTGGGGTCCAAAAGCGATTTCCATGGATGTCGAACCCCAAGGTGCGCTTACGTATCGGTCATCAACAATCGCAGTTTTGGCCGATTCTGGCCCGTTTCTTGGACTATAACTCAGTTTTGGGCTCACGTAGTGATTTCCACGACCGACGAACACTGGTGTGTTTATGTGTCGGTCATCAACATTTGAAGTTTTGGCCGGTTTTGGCCCGCTTCATGGACTATTACTCACTGATTTCAGGTCCCTGAGCAATTTCCATGATTGACGAAACCCGGGGTGCGTTTATGTATCATTGATCAATAACCCTAGGTTTTACCGATTCAGGGCTCTTTCATGGACTATTACTCACCATTTTGCAGTCCCAAAGCGGTTTCGATGCTTGTCGAACCCCAAGATGTGCTTACGTGCTGGTCGTCAAGACTCGCAGATTGGGCCGATTCTGGCCCGTTTCCTGGACTATTACTCAGTTTTGGGGTCCCAAAGTGATTTCCATGATTGATGAACACCGGGGTGCATTTACGTGTCGGTCATCAACACTCACAATTTTGGCCGATCCTGGTACGTTTTGTGCACTTTTACACACCGTTGTGGGGTCCCGGAGCGATTCCCATGATTGACGATCCCTTGGGTGCGTTTACGTGCCCGTCGTCAACCCTCACAGTTTTAGCCAATTCTGACCCGTTTCGTGAACTATTACTCACCATTTTGGGATCCCAAAGCGGTTTCCATAGTTATTGAACCCCAAGGTGCGCTTACATGTCGGTCATCAACAGTCACAGTTTTGGCCGATTCTGGCCCGTTCTGTCGACTATTACTCACTTTTTTGGGGTCCCACAGTGATTTCCATGATTAACGAACCCCGGGGTGCGTTTACGTGTCAGACATCAACACTCACGGTTTTTGACGATTCTGGCCCGTTTCATGGACTATTACTCACCGTTTTGCGGTCACGAAGCGATTTCCATAGTTGTTGAACCCCAAGGTGCGCATACGCGTTGGTCATCAACTCTCATAGTATTGGCCAATTCTGGCCCGTTTCGTGGACTATTACTGACTGTTTTGGGGTCCCGGAGTGATTTCCACGATTAACAAACCCCATTGTGCGTTTAAGTGTCGGTCATCAACACTCGTGGTTTTTATGGATTCTGGCCCGTTTCATGGACTATTACTCACATTTTTGGGGTCCCAAAGCGATTTCCATGGATGTCGAACCCCAAGGTGCGCTTACATATCGGTCATCGACAATCGCAGTTTCGGCCGATTCTGGCCCGTTTCTTGGACTATAACTCAGTTTTGGGCTCACGTAGTGATTTCCACGACCGACGAACACCGGTGTGTTTATGTGTCGGTCATCAACATTTGAAGTTTTGGCCGGTTTTGGCCCCCTTCATGGACTATTACTCACTGATTTCAGGTCCCTGAGCAATTTCCATGATTGATGAAACCCGGGGTGTGTTTATGTATCGTTGATCAATAACCCTAGGTTTTACCGATTCAGGGCTCTTTCATGGACTATTACTCAGGGTTTTGCAGTCCCAAAGCGATTTCGATGCTTGTCGAACCCCAAGATGTGCTTACGTGCTGGTCGTCAAGACTCGTAGATTGGTCCGATTCTGGCCCGTTTCCTGGACTATTACTCAGTTTTGGGGTCCCGAAGTGATTTCCACGATTGATGAACACCGGGGTGCATTTATGTGTCGGTCATCAACACTCACAATTTTGGCCGATTCTGGTACGTTTTGTGCACTGTTACTCACCGTTGTGGGGTCCCGGAGCGATTTCCATGATTGACGATCCCTTGGGTGCGTTTACGTGCCCTTCGTCAACCCTCACAGTTTTAGCCAATTCTGACCCGTTTCGTGAACTATTACTCACCATTTTGGGATCCCAAAGCGATTTCCATAGTTATTGAACCCCAAGGTGCGCTTACATGTCGGTCATCAACAGTCACAGTTTTGGCCGATTCTGGCCCGTTCTGTCGACTATTACTCACTTTTTTGGGGTCCCACAGTGATTTCCATGATTAACGAACCCCGGGGTGCGTTTACGTGCCAGACATCAACACTCGCGGTTTTTGACGATTCTGGCCCGTTTCATGGACTATTACTCACCGTTTTGCGGTGACGAAGCGATTTCCATAGTTGTTGAACCCCAAGGTGCGCTTACGTGTTGGTCATCAACTCTCATAGTATTGGCCAATTCTGGCCCGTTGCGTGGACTATTACTGACTGTTTTGGGGTCCCGGAGTGATTTCCACGATTAACGAACCCCATGGTGCGTTTAAGTGTCGGTCATCAACACTCGTGGTTTTTATCGATTCTGGGCCGTTTCGTGGACTATTACTCACATTTTTGGGGTCCCAAAGCCATTTCCATGGATGTCGAACCCCAAGGTGCGCTTACGTATCGGTCATCAACAATCGCAGTTTCGGCCGATTCTGGCCCGTTTCTTGGACTATAACTCAGTTTTGGGCTCACGTAGTGATTTCCACGACCGACGAACACCGGTGTGTTTATGTGTCGGTCATCAACATTTGAAGTTTTGGCTGGTTTTGGCCCGCTTCATGGACTATTACTCACTGATTTCAGGTCCCTGAGCAATTTCTATGATTGATGAAACCCGGGGTGTGTTTATGTATCGTTGATCAATAACCCTAGGTTTTACCGATTCAGGGCTCTTTCATGGACTATTACTCAGAGTTTTGCAGTCCCAAAGCGATTTCGATGCTTGTCGAACCCCAAGATGTGCTTACGTGCTGGTCGTCAAGACTCGTAGATTGGTCCGATTCTGGCCCGTTTCCTGGACTATTACTCAGTTTTGGGGTCCCGAAGTGATTTCCACGATTGATGAACACCGGGGTGCATTTACGTGTCGGTCATCAACACTCACAATTTTGGCCGATTCTGGTACGTTTTGTGCACTGTTACTCACCGTTGTGGGGTCCCGGAGTGATTTCCATGATTGACGATCCCTTGGGTGCGTTTACGTGCCCTTCGTCAACCCTCACAGTTTTAGCCAATTCTGACCCGTTTCGTGAACTATTACTCACCATTTTGGGATCCCAAAGCGATTTCCATAGTTATTGAACCCCAAGGTGCGCTTACATGTCGGTCATCAACAGTCACAGTTTTGGCCGATTCTGGCCCGTTCTGTCGACTATTACTCACTTTTTTGGGGTCCCACAGTGATTTCCATGATTAACGAACCCCGGGGTGCGTTTACGTGCCAGACATCAACACTCGTGGTTTTTGACGATTTTGGCCCGTTTCATGGACTATTACTCACCGTTTTGCGGTCACGAAGCGATTTCCATAGTTGTTGAACCCCAAGGTGCGCTTACGCGTTGGTCATCAACTCTCATAGTATTGGCCAATTCTGGCCCGTTTCGTGGACTATTACTGATTGTTTTGGGTTCCCGGAGTGATTTCCACGATTAACAAGCCCCATGGTGCGTTTAAGTGTCGGTCATCAACACTCATGGTTTTTATCGATTCTGGGCCGTTTCATGGACTATTACTCACATTTTTGGGGTCCCAAAGCGATTTCCATGGATGTCGAACCCCAAGTTGCGCTTACGTATCGGTCATCGATAATCGCAGTTTCGGCCGATTCTGGCCCGTTTCATGCACTATAACTCAGTTTTGGGCTCACGTAGTGATTTCCACGACCGACGAACACCGGTGTGTTTATGTGTCGGTCATCAACATTTGATGTTTTGGCCGGTTTTGGCCCGCTTCATGGACTATTACTCACTGATTTCAGGTCCCTGAGCAATTTCCATGATTGACGAAACCCGGGGTGCGTTTATGTATCGTTGATCAATAACCCTAGGTTTTACCGATTCAGGGCTCTTTCATGGACTATTACTCACCGTTTTGCAGTCCCAAAGCGGTTTCGATGCTTGTCGAACCCCAAGATGTGCTTACGTGCTGGTCGTCAAGACTCGCAGATTGGGCCGATTCTGGCCCGTTTCCTGGACTATTACTCAGTTTTGGGGTCCCAAAGTGATTTCCAGGATTGATGAACACCGGGGTGCATTTACGTGTCGGTAATCAACACTCACAATTTTGGCCGATTCTGGTACGTTTTGTGCACTGTTACTCACCGTTGTGGGGTCCCGGAGCGATTTCCATGATTGACGATCCCTTGGGTGCGTTTACGTGCCCGTCGTCAACCCTCACAGTTTTAGCCAATTCTGACCCGTTTCGTGAACTATTACTCACCATTTTGGGATCCCAAAGCGATTTCCATAGTTATTGAACCCCAAGGTGCGCTTACATGTCGGTCATCAACAGTCACAGTTTTGGCCGATTCTGGCCCGTTCTGTCGACTATTACTCACTTTTTTGGGGTCCCACAGTGATTTCCATGATTAACGAACCCCGGGGTGCGTTTACGTGTCAGACATCAACACTCGCGGTTTTTGACGATTCTGGCCTGTTTCATGGACTATTACTCACCGTTTTGCGGTCACGAAGCGATTTCCATAGTTGTTGAACCCCAAGGTGCGCTTACGTGTTGGTCATCAACTCTCATAGTATTGGCCAATTCTGGCCCGTTGTGTGGACTATTACTGACTGTTTTGGGGTCCCGGAGTGATTTCCACGATTAACAAACCCCATGGTGCGTTTAAGTGTCGGTCATCAACACTCGTGGTTTTTGTCGATTCTGGGCCGTTTCATGGACTATTACTCACATTTTTGGGGTCCCAAAGCGATTTCCATGGATGTCGAACCCCAAGGTGCGCTTACGTATCGGTCATCAACAATCGCAGTTTCGGCCGATTCTGGCCCGTTTCTTGGACTATAACTCAGTTTTGGGCTCACGTAGTGATTTCCACGTCCGACGAACACCGGTGTGTTTATGTGTCGGTCATCAACATTTGAAGTTTTGGCCGGTTTTGGCCCGCTTCATGGACTATTACTCACTGATTTCAGGTCCCTGAGCAATTTCCATGATTGATGAAACCCGGGGTGTGTTTATGTATCGTTGATCAATAACCCTAGGTTTTACCGATTCAGGGCTCTTTCATGGACTATTACTCAGAGTTTTGCAGTCCCAAAGCGATTTCGATGCTTGTCGAACCCCAAGATGTGCTTACGTGCTGGTCGTCAAGACTCGTAGATTGGTCCGATTCTGGCCCGTTTCCTGGACTATTACTCAGTTTTGGGGTCCCGAAGTGATTTCCACGATTGATGAACACCGGGGTGCATTTACGTGTCGGTCATCAACACTCACAATTTTGGCCGATTCTGGTACGTTTTGTGCACTGTTACTCACCGTTGTGGGGTCCCGGAGCGATTTCCATGATTGACGATCCCTTGGGTGCGTTTACGTGCCCTTCGTCAACCCTCACAGTTTTAGCCAATTCTGACCCGTTTCGTGAACTATTACTCACCATTTTGGGACCCCAAAGCGATTTCCATAGTTATTGAACCCCAAGGTGCGCTTACATGTCGGTCATCAACAGTCACAGTTTTGGCCGATTCTGGCCCGTTCTGTCGACTATTACTCACTTTTTTGGGGTCCCACAGTGATTTCCATGATTAACGAACCCCGGGGTGCATTTACGTGCCAGACATCAACACTCGTGGTTTTTGACGATTCTGGCCCGTTTCATGGACTATTACTCACCGTTTTGCGGTCATGAAGCGATTTCCATAGTTGTTGAACCCCAAGGTGCGCTTACGCGTTGGTCATCAACTCTCATAGTATTGGCCAATTCTGGCCCGTTTCGTGGACTATTACTGATTGTTTTGGGTTCTCGGAGTGATTTCCACGATTAACAAGCCCCATGGTGCGTTTAAGTGTCGGTCATCAACACTCATGGTTTTTATCGATTCTGGGCCGTTTCATGGACTATTACTCACATTTTTGGGGTCCCAAAGCGATTTCCATGGATGTCGAACCCCAAGGTGCGCTTACGTATCGGTCATCGATAATCGCAGTTTCGGCCGATTCTGGCCCGTTTCATGGACTATAACTCAGTTTTGGGCTCACGTAGTGATTTCCACGACCCACGAACACCGGTGTGTTTATGTGTCGGTCATCAACATTTGATGTTTTGGCCGGTTTTGGCCCGCTTCATGGACTATTACTCACTGATTTCAGGTCCCTGAGCAATTTCCATGATTGACGAAACCCGGGGTGCGTTTATGTATCGTTGATCAATAACCCTAGGTTTTACCGATTCAGGGCTCTTTCATGGACTATTACTCACCGTTTTGCAGTCCCAAAGCGGTTTCGATGCTTGTCGAACCCCAAGATGTGCTTACGTGCTGGTCGTCAAGACTCGCAGATTGGGCCGATTCTGGCCCGTTTCCTGGACTATTACTCAGTTTTGGGGTCCCGAAGTGATTTCCACGATTGATGAACACCGGGGTGCATTTACGTGTCGGTCATCAACACTCACAATTTTGGCCGATTCTGGTACGTTTTGTGCACTGTTACTCACCGTTGTGGGGTCCCGGAGCGATTTCCATGATTGACGATCCCTTGGGTGCGTTTACGTGCCCGTCGTCAACCCTCACAGTTTTAGCCAATTCTGACCCGTTTCGTGAACTATTACTCACCATTTTGGGATCCCAAAGCGATTTCCATAGTTATCGAACCCCAAGGTGCGCTTACATGTCGGTCATCAACAGTCACAGTTTTTGCCGATTCTGGCCCGTTCTGTCGACTATTACTCACTTTTTTGGGGTCCCACAGTGATTTCCATGATTAACGAACCCTGGTGTGCGTTTACGTGTCAGACATCAACACTCGCGGTTTTTGACGATTCTGGCCTGTTTCATGGACTATTACTCACCGTTTTGCGGTCACGAAGCGATTTCCATAGTTGTTGAACCCCAAGGTGCGCTTACGTGTTGGTCATCAACTCTCATAGTATTGGCCAATTCTGGCCCGTTGTGTGGACTATTACTGACTGTTTTGGGGTCCCGGAGTGATTTCCACGATTAACGAACCCCATGGTGCGTTTAAGTGTCGGTCATCAACACTCGTGGTTTTTGTCGATTCTGGGCCGTTTCATGGACTATTACTCACATTTTTGGGGTCCCAAAGCGATTTCCATGGATGTCGAACCCCAAGGTGCGCTTACGTATCGGTCATCAACAATCGCAGTTTCGGCCGATTCTGGCCCGTTTCTTGGACTATAACTCAGTTTTGGGCTCACGTAGTGATTTCCACGACCGATGAACACCGGTGTGTTTATGTGTCGGTCATCAACATTTGAAGTTTTGGCCGATTTTGGCCCGCTTCATGGACTATTACTCACTGATTTCAGGTCCCTGAGCAATTTCCATGATTGACGAAACCCGGGGTGCGTTTATGTATCGTTGATCAATAACCCTAGGTTTTACCGATTCAGGGCTCTTTCATGGACTATTACTCACCATTTTGCAGTCCCAAAGCGGTTTCGATGCTTGTCGAACCCCAAGATGTGCTTACGTGCTGGTCGTCAAGACTCGCAGATTGGGCCGATTCTGGCCCGTTTCCTGGACTATTACTCAGTTTTGGGGTCCCGAAGTGATTTCCACGATTGATGAACACCGGGGTGCATTTACGTGTCGGTCATCAACACTCACAATTTTGGCCGATCCTGGTACGTTTTGTGCACTTTTACACACCGTTGTGGGGTCCCGGAGCGATTCCCATGATTGACGATCCCTTGGGTGCGTTTACGTGCCCGTCGTCAACCCTCACAGTTTTAGCCAATTCTGACCCGTTTCGTGAACTATTACTCACCATTTTGGGATCCCAAAGCGGTTTCCATAGTTATTGAGCCCCAAGGTGCGCTTACATGTCGGTCATCAACAGTCACAGTTTTGGCCGATTCTGGCCCGTTCTGTCGACTATTACTCACTTTTTTGGGGTCCCACAGTGATTTCCATGATTAACGAACCCCGGGGTGCGTTTACGTGTCAGACATCAACACTCGCGGTTTTTGACGATTCTGGCCCGTTTCATGGACTATTACTCACCGTTTTGCGGTCACGAAGCGATTTCTATAGTTGTTGAACCCCAAGGTGCACTTACGTGTTGGTCATCAACTCTCATAGTATTGGCCAATTCTGGCCCATTGCGTGGACTATTACTGACTGTTTTGGGGTCCCGGAGTGATTTCCACGATTAACGAACCCCATGGTGCGTTTAAGTGTTGGTCATCAACACTCGTGGTTTTTGTCGATTCTGGGCCGTTTCATGGACTATTACTCACATTTTTGGGGTCCCAAAGCGATTTCCATGGATGTCGAACCCCAAGGTGCGCTTACGTATCGGTCATCAACAATCGCAGTTTCGGCTGATTCTGGCCCGTTTCTTGGACTATAACTCAGTTTTGGGCTCACGTAGTGATTTCCACGACCGACGAACACCGGTGTGTTTATGTGTCGGTCATCAACATTTGAAGTTTTGGCCGGTTTTGGCCCGCTTCATGGACTATTACTCACTGATTTCAGGTCCCTGAGCAATTTCCATGATTGACGAAACCCGGGGTGCGTTTATGTATCATTGATCAATAACCCTAGGTTTTACCGATTCAGGGCTCTTTCATGGACTATTACTCACCATTTTCCAGTCCCAAAGCGGTTTCGATGCTTGTCGAACCCCAAGATGTGCTTACGTGCTGGTCGTCAAGACTCGCAGATTGGGCCGATTCTGGCCCGTTTCCTGGACTATTACTCAGTTTTGGGGTCCCGAAGTGATTTCCACGATTGATGAACACCGGGGTGCATTTACGTGTCGGTCATCAACACTCACAATTTTCGCCGATCCTGGTACGTTTTGTGCACTTTTACACACCGTTGTGGGGTCCCGGAGCGATTCCCATGATTGACGATCCCTTGGGTGCGTTTACGTGCCCGTCGTCAACCCTCACAGTTTTAGCCAATTCTGACCCGTTTCGTGAACTATTACTCACCATTTTGGGATCCCAAAGCGGTTTCCATAGTTATTGAACCCCAAGGTGCGCTTACATGTCGGTCATCAACAGTCACAGTTTTGGCCGATTCTGGCCCGTTCTGTCGACTATTACTCACTTTTTTGGGGTCCCAGAGTGATTTCCATGATTAACGAACCCCGGGGTGCGTTTACGTGTCAGACATCAACACTCGCGGTTTTTGACGATTCTGGCCCGTTTCATGGACTATTACTCACCGTTTTGCGGTCACGAAGCGATTTCCATAGTTGTTGAACCCCAAGGTGCGCTTACGTGTTGGTCATCAACTCTCATAGTATTGGCCAATTCTGGCCCGTTGCGTGGACTATTACTGACTGTTTTGGGGTCCCGGAGTGATTTCCACGATTAACGAACCCCATGGTGCGTTTAAGTGTCAGTCATCAACACTCGTGGTTTTTGTCGATTCTGGGCCGTTTCATGGACTATTACTCACATTTTTGGGGTCCCAAAGCGATTTCCATGGATGTCGAACCCCAAGGTGCGCTTACGTATCGGTCATCAACAATCGCAGTTTCGGCCGATTCTGGCCCGTTTCTTGGACTATAACTCAGTTTTGGGCTCACGTAGTGATTTCCACGATCGACGAACACCGGTGTGTTTATGTGTCGGTCATCAACATTTGAAGTTTTGGCCGGTTTTGGCCCGCTTCATGGACTATTACTCACTGATTTCAGGTCCCTGAGCAATTTCCATGATTGACGAAACCCGAGGTGCGTTTATGTATCATTGATCAATAACCCTAGGTTTTACCGATTCAGGGCTCTTTCATGGACTATTACTCACCATTTTGCAGTCCCAAAGCGGTTTCGATGCTTGTCGAACCCCAAGATGTGCTTACGTGCTGGTCGTCAAGACTCGCAGATTGGGCCGATTCTGGCCCGTTTCCTGGACTATTACTCAGTTTTGGGGTCCCGAAGTGATTTCCACGATTGATGAACACCGGGGTGCATTTACGTGTCGGTCATCAACACTCACAATTTTGGCCGATCCTGGTACGTTTTGTGCACTTTTACACACCGTTGTGGGGTCCCGGAGCGATTCCCATGATTGACGATCCCTTGGGTGCGTTTACGTGCCCGTCGTCAACCCTCACAGTTTTAGCCAATTCTGACCCGTTTCGTGAACTATTACTCACCATTTTGGGATCCCAAAGCGGTTTCCATAGTTATTGAGCCCCAAGGTGCGCTTACATGTCGGTCATCAACAGTCACAGTTTTGGCCGATTCTGGCCCGTTCTGTCGACTATTACTCACTTTTTTGGGGTCCCACAGTGATTTCCATGATTAACGAACCCCGGGGTGCGTTTACGTGTCAGACATCAACACTCGCGGTTTTTGACGATTCTGGCCCGTTTCATGGACTATTACTCACCGTTTTGCGGTCACGAAGCGATTTCTATAGTTGTTGAACCCCAAGGTGCACTTACGTGTTGGTCATCAACTCTCATAGTATTGGCCAAATCTGGCCCGTTGCGTGGACTATTACTGACTGTTTTGGGGTCCCGGAGTGATTTCCACGATTAACGAACCCCATGGTGCGTTTAAGTGTTGGTCATCAACACTCGTGGTTTTTGTCGATTCTGGGCCGTTTCATGGACTATTACTCACATTTTTGGGGTCCCAAAGCGATTTCCATGGATGTCGAACCCCAAGGTGCGCTTACGTATCGGTCATCAACAATCGCAGTTTCGGCCGATTCTGGCCCGTTTCTTGGACTATAACTCAGTTTTGGGCTCACGTAGTGATTTCCACGACCGACGAACACCGGTGTGTTTATGTGTCGGTCATCAACATTTGAAGTTTTGGCCGATTTTGGCCCGCTTCATGGACTATTACTCACTGATTTCAGGTCCCTGAGCAATTTCCATGATTGACGAAACCCGGGGTGCGTTTATGTATCATTGATCAATAACCCTAGGTTTTACCGATTCAGGGCTCTTTCATGGACTATTACTCACCATTTTCCAGTCCCAAAGCGGTTTCGATGCTTGTCGAACCCCAAGATGTGCTTACGTGCTGGTCGTCAAGACTCGCAGATTGGGCCGATTCTGGCCCGTTTCCTGGACTATTACTCAGTTTTGGGGTCCCGAAGTGATTTCCACGATTGATGAACACCGGGGTGCATTTACGTGTCGGTCATCAACACTCACAATTTTCGCCGATCCTGGTACGTTTTGTGCACTTTTACACACCGTTGTGGGGTCCCGGAGCGATTCCCATGATTGACGATCCCTTGGGTGCGTTTACGTGCCCGTCGTCAACCCTCACAGTTTTAGCCAATTCTGACCCGTTTCGTGAACTATTACTCACCATTTTGGGATCCCAAAGCGGTTTCCATAGTTATTGAACCCCAAGGTGCGCTTACATGTCGGTCATCAACAGTCACAGTTTTGGCCGATTCTGGCCCGTTCTGTCGACTATTACTCACTTTTTTGGGGTCCCACAGTGATTTCCATGATTAACGAACCCCGGGGTGCGTTTACGTGTCAGACATCAACACTCGCGGTTTTTGACGATTCTGGCCCGTTTCATGGACTATTACTCACCGTTTTGCGGTCACGAAGCGATTTCCATAGTTGTTGAACCCCAAGGTGCGCTTACGTGTTGGTCATCAACTCTCATAGTATTGGCCAATTCTGGCCCGTTGCGTGGACTATTACTGACTGTTTTGGGGTCCCGGAGTGATTTCCACGATTAACGAACCCCATGGTGCGTTTAAGTGTCGGTCATCAACACACGTGGTTTTTGTCGATTCTGGGCCGTTTCATGGACTATTACTCACATTTTTGGGGTCCCAAAGCGATTTCCATGGATGTCGAACCCCAAGGTGCGCTTACGTATCGGTCATCAACAATCGCAGTTTCGGCCGATTCTGGCCCGTTTCTTGGACTATAACTCAGTTTTGGGCTCACGTAGTGATTTCCACGATCGACGAACACCGGTGTGTTTATGTGTCGGTCATCAACATTTGAAGTTTTGGCCGGTTTTGGCCCGCTTCATGGACTATTACTCACTGATTTCAGGTCCCTGAGCAATTTCCATGATTGACGAAACCCGAGGTGCGTTTATGTATCATTGATCAATAACCCTAGGTTTTACCGATTCAGGGCTCTTTCATGGACTATTACTCACCATTTTGCAGTCCCAAAGCGGTTTCGATGCTTGTCGAACCCCAAGATGTGCTTACGTGCTGGTCGTCAAGACTCGCAGATTGGGCCGATTCTGGCCCGTTTCCTGGACTATTACTCAGTTTTGGGGTCCCGAAGTGATTTCCACGATTGATGAACACCGGGGTGCATTTACGTGTCGGTCATCAACACTCACAATTTTGGCCGATCCTGGTACGTTTTGTGCACTTTTACACACCGTTGTGGGGTCCCGGAGCGATTCCCATGATTGACGATCCCTTGGGTGCGTTTACGTGCCCGTCGTCAACCCTCACAGTTTTAGCCAATTCTGACCCGTTTCGTGAACTATTACTCACCATTTTGGGATCCCAAAGCGGTTTCCATAGTTATTGAGCCCCAAGGTGCGCTTACATGTCGGTCATCAACAGTCACAGTTTTGGCCGATTCTGGCCCGTTCTGTCGACTATTACTCACTTTTTTGGGGTCCCACAGTGATTTCCATGATTAACGAACCCCGGGGTGCGTTTACGTGTCAGACATCAACACTCGCGGTTTTTGACGATTCTGGCCCGTTTCATGGACTATTACTCACCGTTTTGCGGTCACGAAGCGATTTCTATAGTTGTTGAACCCCAAGGTGCACTTACGTGTTGGTCATCAACTCTCATAGTATTGGCCAATTCTGGCCCATTGCGTGGACTATTACTGACTGTTTTGGGGTCCCGGAGTGATTTCCACGATTAACGAACCCCATGGTGCGTTTAAGTGTTGGTCATCAACACTCGTGGTTTTTGTCGATTCTGGGCCGTTTCATGGACTATTACTCACATTTTTGGGGTCCCAAAGCGATTTCCATGGATGTCGAACCCCAAGGTGCGCTTACGTATCGGTCATCAACAATCGCAGTTTCGGCTGATTCTGGCCCGTTTCTTGGACTATAACTCAGTTTTGGGCTCACGTAGTGATTTCCACGACCGACGAACACCGGTGTGTTTATGTGTCGGTCATCAACATTTGAAGTTTTGGCCGGTTTTGGCCCGCTTCATGGACTATTACTCACTGATTTCAGGTCCCTGAGCAATTTCCATGATTGACGAAACCCGGGGTGCGTTTATGTATCATTGATCAATAACCCTAGGTTTTACCGATTCAGGGCTCTTTCATGGACTATTACTCACCATTTTCCAGTCCCAAAGCGGTTTCGATGCTTGTCGAACCCCAAGATGTGCTTACGTGCTGGTCGTCAAGACTCGCAGATTGGGCCGATTCTGGCCCGTTTCCTGGACTATTACTCAGTTTTGGGGTCCCGAAGTGATTTCCACGATTGATGAACACCGGGGTGCATTTACGTGTCGGTCATCAACACTCACAATTTTCGCCGATCCTGGTACGTTTTGTGCACTTTTACACACCGTTGTGGGGTCCCGGAGCGATTCCCATGATTGACGATCCCTTGGGTGCGTTTACGTGCCCGTCGTCAACCCTCACAGTTTTAGCCAATTCTGACCCGTTTCGTGAACTATTACTCACCATTTTGGGATCCCAAAGCGGTTTCCATAGTTATTGAACCCCAAGGTGCGCTTACATGTCGGTCATCAACAGTCACAGTTTTGGCCGATTCTGGCCCGTTCTGTCGACTATTACTCACTTTTTTGGGGTCCCACAGTGATTTCCATGATTAACGAACCCCGGGGTGCGTTTACGTGTCAGACATCAACACTCGCGGTTTTTGACGATTCTGGCCCGTTTCATAGACTATTACTCACCGTTTTGCGATCACGAAGCGATTTCCATAGTTGTTGAACCCCAAGGTGCGCTTACGTGTTGGTCATCAACTCTCATAGTATTGGCCAATTCTGGACCGTTTCGTGGACTATTACTGACTGTTTTGGGGTCCCGGAGTGATTTCCACGATTAACAAACCCCATGGTGCGTTTAAGTGTCGGTCATGAACACTCGTGGTTTTTATCGATTCTGGCCCGTTTCATGGACTATTACTCACATTTTTGGGGTCCTAATGCGATTTCCATGGATGTCGAACCCCAAGGTGCGCTTACGTATCGGTCATCGACAATCGCAGTTTCGGCCGATTCTGGCCCATTTCTTGGACTATAACTCAGTTTTGGGCTCATGTAGTGATTTCCACGACCGACGAACACCGGTGTGTTTATGTGTCGGTCATCAACATTTGAAGTTTTGGCCGGTTTTGGCCCGCTTCATGGACTATTACTCACTGATTTCAGGTCCCTGAGCAATTTCGATGATTGACGAAACCCGGGGTGCGTTTATGTATCGTTGATCAATAACCCTAGGTTTTACCGATTCAGGGCTCTTTCATGGACTATTACTCACCGTTTTATAGTCCCAAAGCGATTTCGATGCTTGTCGAACCCCAAGATGTGCTTACGTGCTGGTCGTCAAGACTCGCAGATTTGTCCGATTCTGCCCCGTTTCCTGGACTATCACTCGGTTTTGGGCTCCTGAAGTGATTTCCACGATTGATGAACACCGGGGTGCATTTACGTGTCGGTCATCAACACTCACAATTTTGGCCGATTCTGGTACGTTTTGTGCACTGTTACTCACCGTTGTGGGGTCCCGGAGCGATTTCCATGATTGACGATCCCTTGGGTGCGTTTACGTGCCCTTCGTCAACCCTCACAGTTTTAGCCAATTCTGACCCGTTTCGTGAACTATTACTTACCATTTTGGGATCCCAAAGCGATTTCCATAGTTATTGAACCCCAAGGTGCGCTTACATGTCGGTCATCAACAGTCACAGTTTTGGCCGATTCTGGCCCGTTCTGTCGACTATTACTCACTTTTTTGGGGTCCCACAGTGATTTCCATGATTAACGAACCCCGGGGTGCGTTTACGTGCCAGACATCAACACTCGCGGTTTTTGACGATTCTGGCCCATTTCATGGACTATTACTCACCGTTTTGCGGTCACGAAGCGATTTCATAGTTGTTGAACCCCAAGGTGCGCTTACGAGTTCGTCATCAACTCTCATAGTATTGGCCAATTCTGGCCCTTTTCGTGGACTATTACTGACTGTTTTGGGTTCCCGGAGTGATTTCCACGATTAACAAACCCCATGGTGCGTTTAAGTGTCGGTCATCAGCACTCATGGTTTTTATCGATTCTGGCCCGTTTCATGGACTATTACTCACATTTTTGGGGTCCCAAAGCGATTTCCATGGATGTCGAACCCCAAGGTGCGCTTACGTATCGGTCATCGACAATCGCAGTTTCGGCCAATTCTGGCCCGTTTCTTGGACTATAACTCAGTTTTGGGCTCACGTAGTGATTTCCACGACCGACGAACACCGGTGTGTTTATGTGTCGGTCATCAACATTTGAAGTTTTGGCCGGTTTTGGCCCGCTTCATGGACTATTACTCACTGATTTTAGGTCCCTGAGCAATTTCCATGATTGACGAAACCCGGGGTGCGTTTATGTATCGTTGATCAATAACCCTAGGTTTTACCGATTCAGGGCTCTTTCATGGACTATTACTCACCGTTTTGCAGTCGCAAAGCGGTTTCGATGCTTGTCGAACCCCAAGATGTGCTTACGTGCTGGTCGTCAAGACTCGCAGATTGGGCCGATTCTGGCCCGTTTCCTGGACTATTACTCAGTTTTGGGGTCCCGAAGTGATTTCCACGATTGATGAACACCGGGGTGCATTTACGTGTCGGTCATCAACACTCACAATTTTGGCCGATTCTGGTACGTTTTGTGCACTGTTACTCACCGTTGTGGGGTCCCGGAGCGATTTCCATGATTGACGATCCCTTGGGTGCGTTTACGTGCCCGTCGTCAACCCTCACAGTTTTAGCCAATTCTGACCCGTTTCGTGAACTATTACTCACCATTTTGGGATCTCAAAGCGATTTCCATAGTTATTGAACCCCAAGGTGCGCTTACATGTCGGTCATCAACAGTCACAGTTTTGGCTGATTCTGGCCCGTTCTGTCGACTATTACTCACTTTTTTGGGGTCCCACAGTGATTTCCATGATAAACGAACCCCGGGGTGCGTTTACGTGCAAGACATCAACACTCGCGGTTTTTGACGATTCTGGCCCGTTTCATGGACTATTACTCACCGTTTTGCGGTCGCGAAGCGATTTCCATAGTTGTTGAACCCCAAGGTGCGCTTACGTGTTGGTCATCAACTCTCATAGTATTGGCCAATTCTGGCCCGTTGCGTGGACTATTACTGACTGTTTTGGGTTCCCGGAGTGATCTCCACGATTAACAAACCCCATGGTGCGTTTAAGTGTCGGTCATCAACACTCATGGTTTTTATCGATTCTGGCCCGTTTCATGGACTATTACTCACATTTTTGGGGTCCCAAAGCGATTTCCATGGATGTCGAACCCCAAGGTGCGCTTACGTATCGGTCATCAACAATCGCAGTTTCGGCCGATTCTGGCCCGTTTCTTGGACTATAACTCAGTTTTGGGCTCACGTAGTGATTTCCACGACCGACGAACACCGGTGTGTTTATGTGTCGGTCATCAACATTTGAAGTTTTGGCCGGTTTTGGCCGGCTTCATGGACTATTACTCACTGATTTCAGGTCCCTGAGCAATTTCCATGATTGACGAAACCCGGGGTGCGTTTATGTATCGTTGATCAATAACCCTAGGTTTTACCGATTCAGGGCTCTTTCATGGACTATTACTCACCGTTTTGCAGTCCCAAAGCGGTTTCGATGCTTGTCGAACCCCAAGATGTGCTTACGTGCTGGTCGTCAAGACTCGCAGATTGGGCCGATTCTGGCCCGTTTCCTGGACTATTACTCAGTTTTGGGGTCCCGAAGTGATTTCCACGATTGATGAACACCGGGGTGCATTTACGTGTCGGTCATCAACACTCACAATTTTGGCCGATTCTGGTATGTTTTGTGCACTGTTACTCACCGTTGTGGGGTCCCGGAGCGATTTCCATGATTGACGATCCCTTGGGTGCGTTTACGTGCCCGTCGTCAACCCTCACAGTTTTAGCCAATTCTGACCCGTTTCGTGAACTATTACTCACCATTTTGGGATCCCAAAGCGATTTCCATAGTTATTGAACCCCAAGGTGCGCTTACATGTCGGTCATCAACAGTCACAGTTTTGGCCGATTCTGGCCCGTTCTGTCGACTATTACTCACTTTTTTGGGGTCCCACAGTGATTTCCATGATAAACGAACCCCGGGGTGCGTTTACGTGCCAGACATCAACACTCGCGGTTTTTGACGATTCTGGCCCGTTTCATGGACTATTACTCACCGTTTTGCGGTCACGAAGCGATTTCCATAGTTGTTGAACCCCAAGGTGCGCTTACGCGTTGGTCATCAACTCTCATAGTATTGGCCAATTCTGGCCCGTTTCGTGGACTATTACTGACTGTTTTGGGTTCCCGGAGTGATTTCCACGATTAACAAACCCCATGGTGCGTTTAAGTGTCGGTCATCAACACTCATGGTTTTTATCGATTCTGGGCCGTTTCATGGACTATTACTCACATTTTTGGGGTCCCAAAGCGATTTCCATGGATGTCGAACCCCAAGGTGCGCTTACGTATCGGTCATCGATAATCGCAGTGTCGGCCGATTCTGGCCCGTTTCATGGACTATAACTCAGTTTTGGGCTCACGTAGTGATTTCCACGACCGACGAACACCGGTGTGTTTATGTGTCGGTCATCAACATTTGATGTTTTGGCCGGTTTTGGCCCGCTTCATGGACTATTACTCACTGATTTCAGGTCCCTGAGCAATTTCCATGATTGACGAAACCCGGGGTGCGTTTATGTATCGTTGATCAATAACCCTAGGTTTTACCGATTCAGGGCTCTTTCATGGACTATTACTCACCGTTTTGCAGTCCCAAAGCGGTTTCGATGCTTGTCGAACCCCAAGATGTGCTTACGTGCTGGTCGTCAAGACTCGCAGATTGGGCCGATTCTGGCCCGTTTCCTGGACTATTACTCAGTTTTGGGGTCCCGAAGTGATTTCCACGATTGATGAACACCGGGGTGCATTTACGTGTCGGTCATCAACACTCACAATTTTGGCCGATTCTGGTACGTTTTGTGCACTGTTACTCACCGTTGTGGGGTCCCGGAGCGATTTCCATGATTGACGATCCCTTGGGTACGTTTACATGCCCGTCGTCAACCCTCACAGTTTTAGCCAATTCTGACCCGTTTCGTGAACTATTACTCACAATTTTGGGATCCCAAAGCGATTTCCATAGTTATTGAACCCCAAGGTGCGCTTACATGTCGGTCATCAACAGTCACAGTTTTGGCCGATTCTGGCCCGTTCTGTCGACTATTACTCACTTTTTTGGGGTCCCACAGTGATTTCCATGATTAACGAACCCCGGTGTGCGTTTACGTGTCAGACATCAACACTCGCGGTTTTTGACGATTCTGGCCCGTTTCATGGACTATTACTCACCGTTTTGCGGTCGCGAAGCGATTTCCATAGTTGTTGAACCCCAAGGTGCGCTTACGTGTTGGTCATCACCTCTCATAGTATTGGCCAATTCTGGCCCGTTGCGTGGACTATTACTGACTGTTTTGGGGTCCCGGAGTGATTTCCACGATTAACGAACCCCATGGTGCGTTTAAGTGTCGGTCATCAACACTCGTGGTTTTTGTCGATTCTGGGCCGTTTCATGGACTATTACTCACATTTTTTGGGGTCCCAAAGCGATTTCCATGGATGTCGAACCCCAAGGTGCGCTTACGTATCGGTCATCAACAATCGCAGTTTCAGCCGATTCTGGCCCGTTTCATGGACTATAACTCAGTTTTGGGCTCACGTAGTGATTTCCACGACCGACGAACACCGGTGTGTTTATGTGTCGGTCATCAACATTTGAAGTTTTGGCCGGTTTTGGCCCGCTTCATGGACTATTACTCACTGATTTCAGGTCCCTGAGCAATTTCCATGATTGACGAAACCCGGGGTGCGTTTATGTATCATTGATCAATAACCCTAGGTTTTACCGATTCAGGGCTCTTTCATGGACTATTACTCACCATTTTGCAGTCCCAAAGCGGTTTCGATGCTTGTCGAACCCCAAGATGTGCTTACGTGCTGGTCGTCAAGACTCGCAGATTGGGCCGATTCTGGCCCGTTTCCTGGACTATTACTCAGTTTTGGGGTCCCGAAGTGATTTCCACGATTGATGAACACCGGGGTGCATTTACGTGTCGGTCATCAACACTCACAATTTTCGCCGATCCTGGTACGTTTTGTGCACTTTTACACACCGTTGTGGGGTCCCGGAGCGATTCCCATGATTGACGATCCCTTGGGTGCGTTTACGTGCCCGTCGTCAACCCTCACAGTTTTAGCCAATTCTGACCCGTTTCGTGAACTATTACTCACCATTTTGGGATCCCAAAGCGGTTTCCATAGTTATTGAACCCCAAGGTGCGCTTACATGTCGGTCATCAACAGTCACAGTTTTGGCCGATTCTGGCCCGTTCTGTCGACTATTACTCACTTTTTTGGGGTCCCACAGTGATTTCCATGATTAACGAACCCCGGGGTGCGTTTACGTGTCAGACATCAACACTCGCGGTTTTTGACGATTCTGGCCCGTTTCATGGACTATTACTCACCGTTTTGCGGTCACGAAGCGATTTCCATAGTTGTTGAACCCCAAGGTGCGCTTACGTGTTGGTCATCAACTCTCATAGTATTGGCCAATTCTGGCCCGTTGCGTGGACTATTACTGACTGTTTTGGGGTCCCGGAGTGATTTCCACGATTAACGAACCCCATGGTGCGTTTAAGTGTCGGTCATCAACACTCGTGGTTTTTGTCGATTCTGGGCCGTTTCATGGACTATTACTCACATTTTTGGGGTCCCAAAGCGATTTCCATGGATGTCGAACCCCAAGGTGCGCTTACGTATCGGTCATCAACAATCGCAGTTTCGGCCGATTCTGGCCCGTTTCTTGGACTATAACTCAGTTTTGGGCTCACGTAGTGATTTCCACGACCGACGAACACCGGTGTGTTTATGTGTCGGTCATCAACATTTGAAGTTTTGGCCAGTTTTGGCCCGCTTCATGGACTATTACTCACTGATTTCAGGTCCCTGAGCAATTTCCATGATTGACGAAACCCGGGGTGCGTTTATGTATCATTGATCAATAACCCTAGGTTTACCGATTCAGGGCTCTTTCATGGACTATTACTCACCATTTTGCAGTCCCAAAGCGGTTTCGATGCTTGTCGAACCCCAAGATGTGCTTACGTGCTGGTCGTCAAGACTCGCAGATTGGGCCGATTCTGGCCCGTTTCCTGGACTATTACTCAGTTTTGGGGTCCCGAAGTGATTTCCACGATTGATGAACACCGGGGTGCATTTACGTGTCGGTCATCAACACTCACAATTTTCGCCGATCCTGGTACGTTTTGTGCACTTTTACACACCGTTGTGGGGTCCCGGAGCGATTCCCATGATTGACGATCCCTTGGGTGCGTTTACGTGCCCGTCGTCAACCCTCACAGTTTTAGCCAATTCTGACCCGTTTCGTGAACTATTACTCACCATTTTGGGATCCCAAAGCGGTTTCCATAGTTATTGAACCCCAAGGTGCGCTTACATGTCGGTCATCAACAGTCACAGTTTTGGCCGATTCTGGCCCGTTCTGTCGACTATTACTCACTTTTTTGGGGTCCCAGAGTGATTTCCATGATTAACGAACCCCGGGGTGCGTTTACGTGTCAGACATCAACACTCGCGGTTTTTGACGATTCTGGCCCGTTTCATGGACTATTACTCACCGTTTTGCGGTCACGAAGCGATTTCCATAGTTGTTGAACCCCAAGGTGCGCTTACGTGTTGGTCATCAACTCTCATAGTATTGGCCAATTCTGGCCCGTTTCGTGGACTATTACTGACTGTTTTGGGGTCCCGGAGTGATTTCCACGATTAACAAACCCCATGGTGCGTTTAAGTGTCGGTCATCAACACTCGTGGTTTTTGTCGATTCTGGGCCGTTTCATGGACTATTACTCACATTTTTGGTGTCCCAAAGCGATTTCCATGGATGTCGAACCCCAAGGTGCGCTTACGTATCGGTCATCGACAATCGCAGTTTCGGCCGATTCTGGCCCGTTTCTTGGACTATAACTCAGTTTTGGGCTCACGTAGTGATTTCCACGACCGACGAACACCGGTGTGTTTATGTGTCGGTCATCAACATTTGAAGTTTTGGCCGGTTTTGGCTGGCTTCATGGACTATTACTCACTGATTTCAGGTCCCTGAGCAATTTCCATGATTGACGAAACCCGGGGTGCGTTTATGTATCGTTGATCAATAACCCTAGGTTTTACCGATTCAGGGCTCTTTCATGGACTATTACTCACCGTTTTGCAGTCCCAAAGCGGTTTCGATGCTTGTCGAACCCCAAGATGTGCTTACGTGCTGGTCGTCAAGACTCGCAGATTGGGCCGATTCTGGCCCGTTTCCTGGACTATTACTCAGTTTTGGGGTCCCGAAGTGATTTCCACGATTGATGAACACCGGGGTGCATTTACGTGTCGGTCATCAACACTCACAATTTTGGCCGATTCTGGTATGTTTTGTGCACTGTTACTCACCGTTGTGGGGTCCCGGAGCGATTTCCATGATTGACGATCCCTTGGGTGCGTTTACGTGCCCGTCGTCAACCCTCACAGTTTTAGCCAATTCTGACCCGTTTCGTGAACTATTACTCACCATTTTGGGATCCCAAAGCGATTTCCATAGTTATTGAACCCCAAGGTGCGCTTACATGTCGGTCATCAACAGTCACAGTTTTGGCCGATTCTGGCCCGTTCTGTCGACTATTACTCACTTTTTTGGGGTCCCACAGTGATTTCCATGATAAACGAACCCCGGGGTGCGTTTACGTGCCAGACATCAACACTCGCGGTTTTTGACGATTCTGGCCCGTTTCATGGACTATTACTCACCGTTTTGCGGTCACGAAGCGATTTCCATAGTTGTTGAACCCCAAGGTGCGCTTACGCGTTGGTCATCAACTCTCATAGTATTGGCCAATTCTGGCCCGTTTCGTGGACTATTACTGACTGTTTTGGGTTCCCGGAGTGATTTCCACGATTAACAAACCCCATGGTGCGTTTAAGTGTCGGTCATCAACACTCATGGTTTTTATCGATTCTGGGCCGTTTCATGGACTATTACTCACATTTTTGGGGTCCCAAAGCGATTTCCATGGATGTCGAACCCCAAGGTGCGCTTACGTATCGGTCATCGATAATCGCAGTGTCGGCCGATTCTGGCCCGTTTCATGGACTATAACTCAGTTTTGGGCTCACGTAGTGATTTCCACGACCGACGAACACCGGTGTGTTTATGTGTCGGTCATCAACATTTGATGTTTTGGCCGGTTTTGGCCCGCTTCATGGACTATTACTCACTGATTTCAGGTCCCTGAGCAATTTCCATGATTGACGAAACCCGGGGTGCGTTTATGTATCGTTGATCAATAACCCTAGGTTTTACCGATTCAGGGCTCTTTCATGGACTATTACTCACCGTTTTGCAGTCCCAAAGCGGTTTCGATGCTTGTCGAACCCCAAGATGTGCTTACGTGCTGGTCGTCAAGACTCGCAGATTGGGCCGATTCTGGCCCGTTTCCTGGACTATTACTCAGTTTTGGGGTCCCGAAGTGATTTCCACGATTGATGAACACCGGGGTGCATTTACGTGTCGGTCATCAACACTCACAATTTTGGCCGATTCTGGTACGTTTTGTGCACTGTTACTCACCGTTGTGGGGTCCCGGAGCGATTTCCATGATTGACGATCCCTTGGGTACGTTTACATGCCCGTCGTCAACCCTCACAGTTTTAGCCAATTCTGACCCGTTTCGTGAACTATTACTCACAATTTTGGGATCCCAAAGCGATTTCCATAGTTATTGAACCCCAAGGTGCGCTTACATGTCGGTCATCAACAGTCACAGTTTTGGCCGATTCTGGCCCGTTCTGTCGACTATTACTCACTTTTTTGGGGTCCCACAGTGATTTCCATGATTAACGAACCCCGGTGTGCGTTTACGTGTCAGACATCAACACTCGCGGTTTTTGACGATTCTGGCCCGTTTCATGGACTATTACTCACCGTTTTGCGGTCGCGAAGCGATTTCCATAGTTGTTGAACCCCAAGGTGCGCTTACGTGTTGGTCATCACCTCTCATAGTATTGGCCAATTCTGGCCCGTTGCGTGGACTATTACTGACTGTTTTGGGGTCCCGGAGTGATTTCCACGATTAACGAACCCCATGGTGCGTTTAAGTGTCGGTCATCAACACTCGTGGTTTTTGTCGATTCTGGGCCGTTTCATGGACTATTACTCACATTTTTTGGGGTCCCAAAGCGATTTCCATGGATGTCGAACCCCAAGGTGCGCTTACGTATCGGTCATCAACAATCGCAGTTTCAGCCGATTCTGGCCCGTTTCATGGACTATAACTCAGTTTTGGGCTCACGTAGTGATTTCCACGACCGACGAACACCGGTGTGTTTATGTGTCGGTCATCAACATTTGAAGTTTTGGCCGGTTTTGGCCCGCTTCATGGACTATTACTCACTGATTTCAGGTCCCTGAGCAATTTCCATGATTGACGAAACCCGGGGTGCGTTTATGTATCATTGATCAATAACCCTAGGTTTTACCGATTCAGGGCTCTTTCATGGACTATTACTCACCATTTTGCAGTCCCAAAGCGGTTTCGATGCTTGTCGAACCCCAAGATGTGCTTACGTGCTGGTCGTCAAGACTCGCAGATTGGGCCGATTCTGGCCCGTTTCCTGGACTATTACTCAGTTTTGGGGTCCCGAAGTGATTTCCACGATTGATGAACACCGGGGTGCATTTACGTGTCGGTCATCAACACTCACAATTTTGGCCGATCCTGGTACGTTTTGTGCACTTTTACACACCGTTGTGGGGTCCCGGAGCGATTCCCATGATTGACGATCCCTTGGGTGCGTTTACGTGCCCGTCATCAACCCTCACAGTTTTAGCCAATTCTGACCCGTTTCGTGAACTATTACTCACCATTTTGGGATCCCAAAGCGGTTTCCATAGTTATTGAACCCCAAGGTGCGCTTACATGTCGGTCATCAACAGTCACAGTTTTGGCCGATTCTGGCCCGTTCTGTCGACTATTACTCACTTTTTTGGGGTCCCACGGTGATTTCCATGATTAACGAACCCCGGGGTGCGTTTACGTGTCAGACATCAACACTCGCGGTTTTTGACGATTCTGGCCCGTTTCATGGACTATTACTCACCGTTTTGCGGTCACGAAGCGATTTCCATAGTTGTTGAACCCCAAGGTGCGCTTACGTGTTGGTCATCAACTCTCATAGTATTGGCCAATTCCGGCCCGTTGCGTGGACTATTACTGACTGTTTTGGGGTCCCGGAGTGATTTCCACGATTAACGAACCCCATGGTGCGTTTAAGTGTCGGTCATCAACACTCGTGGTTTTTGTCGATTCTGGGCCGTTTCATGGACTATTACTCACATTTTTGGGGTCCCAGAGCGATTTCCATGGATGTCGAACCCCAAGGTGCGCTTACGTATCGGTCATCAACAATCGCAGTTTCGGCCGATTCTGGCCCGTTTCTTGGACTATAACTCAGTTTTGGGCTCACGTAGTGATTGCCACGACAGACGAACACCGGTGTGTTTATGTGTCGGTCATCAACATTTGAAGTTTTGGCCGGTTTTGGCCCGCTTCATGGACTATTACTCACTGATTTCAGGTCCCTGAGCAATTTCCATGATTGACGAAACCCGGGGTGCATTTATGTATCATTGATCAATAACCCTAGGTTTTACCGATTCAGGGCTCTTTCATGGACTATTACTCACCATTTTGCAGTCCCAAAGCGGTTTCGATGCTTGTCGAACCCCAAGATGTGCTTACGTGCTGGTCGTCAAGACTCGCAGATTGGGCCGATTCTGGCCCGTTTCCTGGACTATTACTCAGTTTTGGGGTCCCAAAGTGATTTCCACGATTGATGAACACCGGGGTGCATTTACGTGTCGGTCATCAACACTCACAATTTTGGCCGATCCTGGTACGTTTTGTGCACTTTTACACACCGTTGTGGGGTCCCGGAGCGATTCCCATGATTGACGATCCCTTGGGTGCGTTTACGTGCCCGTCATCAACCCTCACAGTTTTAGCCAATTCTGACCCGTTTCGTGAACTATTACTCACCATTTTGGGATCCCAAAGCGGTTTCCATAGTTATTGAACCCCAAGGTGCGCTTACATGTCGGTCATCAACAGTCACAGTTTTGGCCGATTCTGGCCCGTTCTGTCGACTATTACTCACTTTTTTGGGGTCCCACAGTGATTTCCATGATTAACGAACCCCGGGGTGCGTTTACGTGCCAAACATCAACACTCGCGGTTTTTGACAATTCTGGCCCGTTTCATGGACTATTACTCACCGTTTTGCGGTCACGAAGCGATTTCCATAGTTGTTGAACCCCAAGGTGCGCTTACGCGTTGGTCATCAACTCTCACAATTTTGGCCAATTCTGGCCCGTTGCGTGGACTATTACTGACTG
Source organism: Triticum aestivum (assembly GCF_018294505.1). NCBI lineage: Eukaryota > Viridiplantae > Streptophyta > Magnoliopsida > Poales > Poaceae > Triticum > Triticum aestivum. The sequence continues at coordinate 4,107,687 of NC_057807.1, forward strand.
TTTTGGGGTCCCGGAGTGATTTCCACGATTAACGAACCCCATGGTGCGTTTAAGTGTCGGTCATCAACACTCGTGGTTTTTGTCGATTCTGGGCCGTTTCATGGACTATTACTCACATTTTTGGGGTCCCAAAGAGATTTCCATGGATGTCGCACCCCAAGGTGCGCTTACGTATCGGTCATCAACAATCGCAGTTTCGGCCGATTCTGGCCCGTTTCTTGGACTATAACTCAGTTTTGGGCTCACGTAGTGATTTCCACGACCGACGAACACCAGTGTGTTTATGTGTCGGTCATCAACATTTGAAGTTTTGGCCGGTTTTGGCCCGCTTCATGGACTATTACTCACTGATTTCAGGTCCCTGAGCAATTTCCATGATTGATGAAACCCGGGGTGCGTTTATGTATCATTGATCAATAACCCTAGGTTTTACCGATTCAGGGCTCTTTCATGGACTATTACTCACCATTTTGCAGTCCCAAAGCGGTTTCGATGCTTGTCGAACCCCAAGATGTGCTTACGTGCTGGTCGTCAAGACTCGCAGATTGGGCCGATTCTGGCCCGTTTCCTGGACTATTACTCAGTTTTGGGGTCCCGAAGTGATTTCCACGATTGATGAACACCGGGGTGCATTTACGTGTCGGTCATCAACACTCACAATTTTGGCCGATCCTGGTACGTTTTGTGCACTTTTACACACCGTTGTGGGGTCCCGGAGCGATTCCCATGATTGACGATCCCTTGGATGCGTTTACGTGCCCGTCATCAACCCTCACAGTTTTAGCCAATTCTGACCCGTTTCGTGAACTATTACTCACCATTTTGGGATCCCAAAGCGGTTTCCATAGTTATTGAACCCCAAGGTGCGCTTACATGTCGGTCATCAACAGTCACAGTTTTGGCTGATTCTGGCCCGTTCTGTCGACTATTACTCACTTTTTTGGGGTCCCACAGTGATTTCCATGATTAACGAACCCCGGGGTGCGTTTACGTGTCAGACATCAACACTCGCGGTTTTTGACGATTCTGGCCCGTTTCATGGACTATTACTCACCGTTTTGCGGTCACGAAGCGATTTCCATAGTTGTTGAACCCCAAGGTGCGCTTACGTGTTGGTCATCAACTCTCATAGTATTGGCCAATTCTGGCCCGTTGCGTGGACTATTACTGACTGTTTTGGGGTCCCGGAGTGATTTCCACGATTAACGAACCCCATGGTGCGTTTAAGTGTCGGTCATCAACACTCGTGGTTTTTGTCGATTCTGGGCCGTTTCATGGACTACTACTCACATTTTTGGGGTCCCAAAGCGATTTCCATGGATGTCGAACCCCAAGGTGCGCTTACGTATCAGTCATCAACAATCGCAGTTTCGGCCGATTCTGGCCCGTTTCTTGGACTATAACTCAGTTTTGGGCTCACGTAGTGATTTCCACGACCGACGAACACCGGTGTGTTTATGTGTCGGTCATCAACATTTGAAGTTTTGGCCGGTTTTGGCCCGCTTCATGGACTATTACTCACTGATTTCAGGTCCCTGGGCAATTTCCATGATTGACGAAACCCGGGGTGCGTTTATGTATCATTGATCAATAACCCTAGGTTTTACCGATTCAGGGCTCTTTCATGGACTATTACTCACCATTTTGCAGTCCCAAAGCGGTTTCGATGCTTGTCGAACCCCAAGATGTGCTTACGTGCTGGTCGTCAAGACTCGCAGATTGGGCCGATTCTGGCCCGTTTCCTGGACTATTACTCAGTTTTGGGGTCCCGAAGTGATTTCCACGATTGATGAACACCGGGGTGCATTTACGTGTCGGTCATCAACACTCACAATTTTCGCCGATCCTGGTACGTTTTGTGCACTTTTACACACCGTTGTGGGGTCCCGGAGCGATTCCCATGATTGACGATCCCTTGGGTGCGTTTACGTGCCCGTCGTCAACCCTCACAGTTTTAGCCAATTCTGACCCGTTTCGTGAACTATTACTCACCATTTTGGGATCCCAAAGCGGTTTCCATAGTTATTGAACCCCAAGGTGCGCTTACATGTCGGTCATCAACAGTCACAGTTTTGGCCGATTCTGGCCCGTTCTGTCGACTATTACTCACTTTTTTGGGGTCCCACAGTGATTTCCATGATTAACGAACCCCGGGGTGCGTTTACGTGTCAGACATCAACACTCGCGGTTTTTGACGATTCTGGCCCATTTCGTGGACTATTACTCACCGTTTTGCGGTCACGAAGCGATTTCCATAGTTGTTGAACCCCAAGGTGCGCTTACGTGTTGGTCATCAACTCTCATAGTATTGGCCAATTCTGGCCCGTTTCGTGGACTATTACTGACTGTTTTGGGGTCCAGGAGTGATT
>NC_057807.1:4110065-4111675 GCF_018294505.1 Triticum aestivum
CGATTCTGGCCCGTTTCTTGGACTATAACTCAGTTTTGGGCTCACGTAGTGATTTCCACGACCGACGAACACCGGTGTGTTTATGTGTCGGTCATCAACATTTGAAGTTTTGGCCGGTTTTGGCCCGCTTCATGGACTATTACTCACTGATTTCAGGTCCCTGAGCAATTTCCATGATTGACGAAACCTGGGGTGCGTTTATGTATCGTTGATCAATAACCCTAGGTTTTACCGATTCAGGGCTCTTTCATGGACTATTACTCACCGTTTTGCAGTCCGAAAGCGGTTTCGATGCTTGTCGAACCCCAAGATGTGCTTACGTGCTGGTCGTCAAGACTCGCAGATTGGGCCGATTCTGGCCCGTTTCCTGGACTATTACTCAGTTTTGGGGTCCCGAAGTGATTTCCACGATTGATGAACACCGGGGTGCATTTACGTGTCGGTCATCAACACTCACAATTTTGGCCAATTCTGGTACGTTTTGTGCACTGTTACTCACCGTTGTGGGGTCCCGGAGCGATTTCCATGATTGACAATCCCTTGGGTGCGTTTACGTGCCCGTCGTCAACCCTCACAGTTTTAGCCAATTCTGACCCGTTTCGTGAACTATTACTCACCATTTTGGGATCCCAAAGCGATTTCCATAGTTATTGAACCCCACAGTGCGCTTACATGTCGGTCATCAACAGTCATAGTTTTGGCTTATTCTGGCCCGTTCTGTCGACTATTACTCACTTTTTTGGGGTCCCACAGTGATTTCCATGATAAACGAACCCCGGGGTGCATTTACGTGCTAGACATCAACACTCGCGGTTTTTGACGATTCTGGCCCATTTCATGGACTATTACTCACCGTTTTGCGGTCACGAAGCGATTTCCATAGTTGTTGAACCCCAAGGTGTGCATACGCGTTGGTCATCAACTCTCATAGTATTGGCCAATTCTGGCCCGTTTCGTGGACTATTACTGACTGTTTTGGGGTCCAGGAGTGATTTCCACGATTAACGAACCCCATGGTGCGTTTAAGTGTCGGTCATCAACACTCGTGGTTTTTGTCGATTCTGGGCCGTTTCATGGACTATTACTCACATTTTTGGGGTCCCAAAGCGATTTCCATGGATGTCGAACCCCAAGGTGCGCTTACGTATCGGTCATCGACAATCGCAGTTTCGGCCGATTCTGGCCCGTTTCTTGGACTATAACTCAGTTTTGGGCTCACGTAGTGATTTCCACGACCGACGAACACCGGTGTGTTTATGTGTCGGTCATCAACATTTGAAGTTTTGGCCGGTTTTGGCCCGCTTCATGGACTATTACTCACTGATTTCAGGTCCCTGAGCAATTTCCATGATTGACGAAACCTGGGGTGCGTTTATGTATCGTTGATCAATAACCCTAGGTTTTACCGATTCAGGGCTCTTTCATGGACTATTACTCACCGTTTTGCAGTCCGAAAGCGGTTTCGATGCTTGTCGAACCCCAAGATGTGCTTACGTGCTGGTCGTCAAGACTCGCAGATTGGGCCGATTCTGGCCCGTTTCCTGGACTATTACTCAGTTTTGGGGTCCCGAAGTGATTTCCACGATTGATGAACACCGGGGTGCATTTAC
>NC_057807.1:4111775-4131853 GCF_018294505.1 Triticum aestivum
TGTCGATGACCTGCACGTAATAGGACCATGTAGTCCAACAACCAAGGAAATCGCACAGGTACCCCAAAATGGTAAGTAATAACCCATGAAACGGGCCAGAATCGGGCAAAACAGAGAGTGTTGATGAAGGACACGTAAGCGCATCTTGGGGTTCAGCAACCATTAAAATCGCTTCGGGATCCCAAAATGGTGATTAATAGTCCATGAAATGGGCCAGAATCAGCCAAAACTACGAGTGTTAATGACCTACACGTAAGCGCACTTTGGGGTTTAGTAACCATAAAATCGCTCTGAACCCCCAAATCAATGATAAAAGCCCATGAAACGGGCCAGAATCTACCAAAATGGCGAGTATTGATGAACGACACATAAACGCACCTTGGGCTTCGGCAACCATAAAAATTGGTCTGGGACCCCAAATTGGTGAGTGGTAGTCCATGAAACGGGCCAGAATCGGCCAAAACAGCGAGTGTTAATGACCTGCACGTAAGCGCACCTCAGGGTTCGGTAACCATGGAAATTGCTCCTTACCCCAAAACGGTGAGTAATAGCCCATGAAACGGGCCAGAATCGTCAAAATGGTGAGTGTTGATGAACGATACGAAAGTGCACCTTGGGGTTCAGCAACCATAAAAGTCGTTATGGGACCCCAAACAGTGAGTAATAGTCCACGAAACGGGCCAGAATCGGCCAAAAAAGCGAATGTTAATGTCATGCACGTAAGCACACCTTGGGGTCCATAAACCAAGAAAATTGCTTCGGGACCCCAAAACGGTCAGTAATAGTCCACGAAACGGTCCAGAATCAGCCAAACCTGCGAGTGTTGATGACCGATAGGTAAATGCACCCCAAGGTTCATCAATCGTGGAAAACACTCTAAGACCTCAAAATGGTGAGTAATAGTCCACGAAATGCGCCAAAATCGGCCAAAACTGCAAGTGTTGATGACCTACACGTAAACGCACCTCGGGCATCCTTAATCGTGGAAATCGCTCCAGGACCTCAAAAAGGTGAGCAATAGCCCATGAGACTGGTCGAATCAGCCAAGACGGCTAGTGTCGATGACCTGCACGTAATAGGACCATGTAGTCCAACAACCAAGGAAATCGCACAGGGACCCCAAAATGGTAAGTAATAACCCATGAAACGGGCCAGAACCGGGCAAAACAGAGAGTGTTGATGAAGGACACGTAAGCGCATCTTGGGGTTCAGCAACCATTAAAATCGCTTCGGGACCCCAAAATAGTGATTAACAGTCCACGAAACGGGCCAGAATCGGCCAAAATGGCGAGTGTTAATGTCATGCACGTAAGCACACCTTGGGGTCCATAAACCAAGAAAATTGCTTCGGGACCCCAAAACGGTCAGTAATAGTCGACGAAACGGTCCAGAATCAGCCAAACCTGCGAGTGTTGATGACCGATAGGTAAATGCACCCCAAGGTTCATCAATCGTGGAAAACGCTCCAAGACCTCAAAATGGTGAGTAGTAGTCCACGAAATGCGCCAAAATCGGCCAAAACTGCAAGTGTTGATGACCTACACGTAAACGCACCTCGGGCATCCTTAATCGTGGAAATCGCTACAGGACCTCAAAAATGTGAGCAATAGCCCATGAGACTGGTCGAATCAGCCAAAACGGCTTGTGTCGATGACCTGCACGTAATAGGACCATGTAGTCCAACAACCAAGGAAATCGCACAGGTACCCCAAAATGGTAAGTAATAACCCATGAAACGGGCCAGAATCGGGCAAAACAGAGAGTGTTGATGAAGGACACGTAAGCGCATCTTGGGGTTCAGCAACCATTAAAATCGCTTCGGGATCCCAAAATGGTGATTAATAGTCCATGAAATGGGCCAGAATCAGCCAAAACTACGAGTGTTAATGACCTACACGTAAGCGCACTTTGGGGTTTAGTAACCATAAAATCGCTCTGAACCCCCAAATCAATGATAAAAGCCCATGAAACGGGCCAGAATCTACCAAAATGGCGAGTATTGATGAACGACACATAAACGCACCTTGGGCTTCGGCAACCATAAAAATTGGTCTGGGACCCCAAATTGGTGAGTGGTAGTCCATGAAACGGGCCAGAATCGGCCAAAACAGCGAGTGTTAATGACCTGCACGTAAGCGCACCTCGGGGTTCGGTAACCATGGAAATTGCTCCTTACCCCAAAACGGTGAGTAATAGCCCATGAAACGGGCCAGAATCGTCAAAACGGTGAGTGTTGATGAACGATACGAAAGTGCACCTTGGGGTTCAGCAACCATAAAAGTCGTTATGGGACCCCAAACGGTGAGTAATAGTCCACGAAACGGGCCAGAATCGGCCAAAATGGCGAGTGTTAATGTCATGCACGTAAGCACACCTTGGGGTCCATAAACCAAGAAAATTGCTTCGGGACCCCAAAACGGTCAGTAATAGTCCACGAAACGGTCCAGAATCAGCCAAACCTGCGAGTGTTGATGACCGATAGGTAAATGCACCCCAAGGTTCATCAATCGTGGAAAACGCTCTAAGACCTCAAAATGGTGAGTAATAGTCCACGAAATGCGCCAAAATCGGCCAAAACTGCAAGTGTTGATGACCTACACGTAAACGCACCTCGGGCATCCTTAATCGTGGAAATCGCTCCAGGACCTCAAAAAGGTGAGCAATAGCCCATGAGACTGGTCGAATCAGCCAAAACGGCTAGTGTCGATGACCTGCACGTAATAGGACCATGTAGTCCAACAACCAAGGAAATCGCACAGGGACCCCAAAATGGTAAGTAATAACCCATGAAACGGGCCAGAACCGGGCAAAACAAAGAGTGTTGATGAAGGACACGTAAGCGCATCTTGGGGTTCAACAACCATTAAAATCGCTTCGGGACCGCAAAATAGTGATTAACAGTCCATGAAACGGGCCAGAATCGTCCAAAATGGCGAGTGTTAATGTCATGCACGTAAGCACACCTTGGGGTCCATAAACCAAGAAAATTGCTTCGGGACCCCAAAACGGTCAGTAATAGTCGACGAAACGGTCCAGAATCAGCCAAACCTGCGAGTGTTGATGACCGATAGGTAAATGCACCCCAAGGTTCATCAATCGTGGAAAACGCTCCAAGACCTCAAAATGGTGAGTAGTAGTCCACGAAATGCGCCAAAATCGGCCAAAACTGCAAGTGTTGATGACCTACACGTAAACGCACCTCGGGCATCCTTAATCGTGGAAATCGCTCCAGGACCTCAAAAATGTGAGCAATAGCCCATGAGACTGGTCGAATCAGCCAAAACGGCTAGTGTCGATGACCTGCACGTAATAGGACCATGTAGTCCAACAACCAAGGAAATCGCACAGGTACCCCAAAATGGTAAGTAATAACCCATGAAACGGGCCAGAATCGGGCAAAACAGAGAGTGTTGATGAAGGACACATAAGCGCATCTTGGGGTTCAGCAACCATTAAAATCGCTTCGGGATCCCAAAATGGTGATTAATAGTCCATGAAATGGGCCAGAATCAGCCAAAACTACGAGTGTTAATGACCTACACGTAAGCGCACTTTGGGGTTTAGTAACCATAAAATCGCTCTGAACCCCCAAATCAATGATAAAAGCCCATGAAACGGGCCAGAATCTACCAAAATGGCGAGTATTGATGAACGACACATAAACGCACCTTGGGCTTCGGCAACCATAAAAATTGGTCTGGGACCCCAAATTGGTGAGTGGTAGTCCATGAAACGGGCCAGAATCGGCCAAAACAGCGAGTGTTAATGACCTGCACGTAAGCGCACCTCGGGGTTCGGTAACCATGGAAATTGCTCCTTACCCCAAAACGGTGAGTAATAGCCCATGAAACGGGCCAGAATCGTCAAAACGGTGAGTGTTGATGAACGATACGAAAGTGCACCTTGGGGTTCAGCAACCATAAAAGTCGTTATGGGACCCCAAACGGTGAGTAATAGTCCACGAAACGGGCCAGAATCGGCCAAAATGGCGAGTGTTAATGTCATGCACGTAAGCACACCTTGGGGTCCATAAACCAAGAAAATTGCTTCGGGACCCCAAAACGGTCAGTAATAGTCCACGAAACGGTGCAGAATCAGCCAAACCTGCGAGTGTTGATGACCGATAGGTAAATGCACCCCAAGGTTCCTCAATCGTGGAAAACGCTCTAAGACCTCAAAATGGTGAGTAATAGTCCACGAAATGCGCCAAAATCGGCCAAAACTGCAAGTGTTGATGACCTACACGTAAACGCACCTCGGGCATCCTTAATCGTGGAAATCGCTCCAGGACCTCAAAAAGGTGAGCAATAGCCCATGAGACTGGTCGAATCAGCCAAAACGGCTAGTGTCGATGACCTGCACGTACTAGGACCATGTAGTCCAACAACCAAGGAAATCGCACAGGGACCCCAAAATGGTAAGTAATAACCCATGAAACGGGCCAGAACCGGGCAAAACAGAGAGTGTTGATGAAGGACACGTAAGCGCATCTTGGGGTTCAGCAACCATTAAAATCGCTTCGGGATCCCAAAATGGTGATTAATAGTTCACGAAACGGGCCAGAATCAGCCAAAACTACGAGTGTTAATGACCTACACGTAAGCGCACTTTGGGGTTTAGTAACCATAAAATCGCTCTGAAACCCCAAATCAATGATAAAAGCCCATGAAACGGGCCAGAATCTGCCAAAATGGCGAGTATTAATGAATGACACATAAACGCACATTGGGCTTCGGCAACCATAAAAATTGGTCTGGGACCCCAAATTGGTGAGTGGTAGTCCAAGAAACGGGCCAGAATCGGCCAAAACGGCGAGTGTTAATGACCTGCACGTAAGCGCACCTCGGGGTTCAGTAACCATGGAAATTGCTCCTTACCCCAAAACGGTGAGTAATAGTCTATGAAACGGGTCAGAATCGTCAAAACGGTGAGTGTTGATGAACGATACGAAAGTGTACCTTGGGGTTCAGCAACCATAAAAGTCGTTATGGGACCCCAAACGGTGAGTAATAGTCCATGAAATGGGCCAGAATCGGCCAAAACGGCGAGTGTTAATGTCATGCACGTAAGCGCACCTTGGGGTCCATAAACCAAGAAAATTGCTTCGGGACCCCAAACCGGTCAGTAATAGTCCACGAAACGGTCCAGAATCAGCCAAACCTGCCAGTGTTGATGACCGATAGGTAAATGCACCCCAAGGTTCATCAATCGTGGAAATCGCTCCAAGACCTCAAAATGATGAGTAATAGTCCATGAAATGCACCAAAATCGGCCAAAACTGCAAGTGTTGATGACCTACACGTAAACGCACCTCGGGGATCATTAATCGTGGAAATCGCTCCAGGACCTCAAAAAGGTGAGCAATAGCCCATGAGACGGGTCGAATCAGCCAAAACGGCTAGTGTCGATGACCTGCACGTAATAGGACCATGTAGTCCAACAACCAAGGAAATCGCACAGGGACCCCAAAATGGTGAGTAATAGCCCATGAAACGGGACAGAATCGGTTAAAACGGCGAGTGTTGATGAATGACACGTAAGCACATCTTGGGGTTCAGCAACCATTAAAATCGCTTCAGGACCCCAAAATGGTGATTAATAGTCCACGAAATGGGCCAGAATCAGCGCAAATTGTGAGTGTTAATGACCTACACGTAAGCGCACATTAGGGTTCAGTAACCATAAAATTGCTCCGAAACCCCAAATCAATGAGTAATAGCCCATGAAACGGGCCAGAATCGGCCAAAATGGCGAGTGTTGATGAACGACACGTAAGCACACCTTGGGCTTCGGCAACCATAAAAATCGCTCTGGGACCCCAAATTGGTGAGTAGTAGTCCACGAAACGGGCCAGAATCGGCCAAAACAGCGAGTGTTAATGACCTGCACGTAAGCGCACCTCGGGGTTCAGTAACCATGGAAATTGCTCCTTACCCCAAAACGGTGAGTAATAGTCTATGAAACGGGTCAGAATCGTCAAAGAGGTGAGTGTTGATGAACGATACGTAAGCGCACCTTGGGGTTCAGCAACCATAAAAGTCGCTCTGGGATCCCAAAACAGTGAGTAATAGTCCATGAAATGGGCCAGAATCGGCCAAAATGGCGAGTGTTAATGTCATGCACGTAAGCGCACCTTGGGGTCCATAAACCAAGAAAATCGCTTCGGGACCCCAAAACGGTCAGTAATACTCCATGAAACGGGCCAGAATCGGCCAAACCTGCGAGTGTTGATGACCGATAGGTAAATGCACCCCGAGGTTCATCAATCGTGGAAATCGCTCCAAGACCTCAAAATGGTGAGTAATAGTCCACGAAATGCGCCAAAATCGGCCAAAACTGCAAGTGTTGATGACCTACACGTAAACGCACCTCAGGGATCATTAATCATGGAAATCGCTCCAGGACCTCAAAAAGGTGAGCAATAGCCCATGAGACGGGTCGAATCAGCCAAAACGGCGAGTGTCGATGACCTGCACGTAATAGGACCTTGTAGTTCAACAAGCAAGGAAATCGCACAGGGACCCCAAAATGGTGAGTAATATCCCATGAAACAGGCCAGAATCAGGCAAAACGGAGAGTGTTGATGAATGACACGTAAGCGCTTCTTGGGGTTCAGCAACCATTAAAATCGCTTCGGGACCCCAAAATGGTGATTAATAGTCCACGAAACGGGCCAGAATCAGCGAAAATTGTGAGTGTTAATGACCTACACGTAAGCGCACATTAGGGTTCAGTAACCATAAAATCGCTCCGAAACCCCAAATCAATGAGTAATAGCCCATGAAACGGGCTAGAATCGGCCAAAATGGCGAGTGTTGATGAACGACACGTAAGCACACCTTGGGCTTCGGCAACCATAAAAATCGCTCTGGGACCCCAAATTGGTGAGTAGTAGTCCACGAAACGGGCCAGAATCGGCCAAAACAGCGAGTGTTAATGACCTGCACGTAAGCGCACCTCGGGGTTCAGTAACCATGGAAATTGCTCCTTACCCCAAAATGGTGAGTAATAGTCCATGAAACGGGTCAGAATCGTCTAAGAGGTGAGTGTTGATGAACGATACGTAAGCGCACCTTGGGGTTCAGCAACCATAAAAGTCGCTCTGGGATCCCAAAACGGTGAGTAATAGTCCATGAAATGGGCCAGAATCGGCCAAAATGGCGAGTGTTAATGTCATGCACGTAAGCGCACCATGGGGACCATAGACCAAGAAAATCGCTTCGGGACCCCAAAATGGTCAGTAATAGTCCACGAAACGGCCAGAATCAGCCAAACCTGCGAGTGTTGATGACCGATAGGTAAATGCACACTGAGGTTCATCAATCGTGGAAATCGCTCCAAGACCTCAAAATTGTGAGTAATAGTCCACGAAATGCGCCAAAATCGGCCAAAACTGCAAGTGTTGATGACCTACACGTAAACGCACCTCGGGGATCATTAATCGTGGAAATCGCTCCAGGACCTCAAAAAGGTGAGCAATAGCCCATGAGACGGGTCGAATCAGCCAAAACGGCTAGTGTCGATGACCTGCACGTAATAGGACCATGTAGTCCAACAACCAAGGAAATCGCACAGGGACCCCAAAATGGTGAGTAATAGCCCATGAAACGGGACAGAATCGGTTAAAACGGCGAGTGTTGATGAATGACACGTAAGCACATCTTGGGGTTCAGCAACCATTAAAATCGCTTCAGGACCCCAAAATGGTGATTAATAGTCCAGGAAACGGGCCAGAATCAGCGCAAATTGTGAGTGTTAATGACCTACACGTAAGCGCACATTAGGGTTCAGTAACCATAAAATTGCTCCGAAACCCCAAATCAATGAGTAATAGCCCATGAAACAGGCCAGAATCGGCCAAAATGGTGAGTGTTGATGAACGACACGTAAGCACACCTTGGGCTTCGGCAACCATAAAAATCGCTCTGGGACCCCAAATTGGTGAGTAGTAGTCCACGAAACGGGCCAGAATCGGCCAAAACAGCAAGTGTTAATGACCTGCACGTAAGCGCACCTCGGGGTTCAGTAACCATGGAAATTGCTCCTTACCCCAAAACGGTGAGTAATAGTCTATGAAACGGGTCAGAATCATCAAAGAGGTGAGTTTTGATGAACGATACGTAAGCGCACCTTAGGGTTCAGCAACCATAAAAGTCGCTCTGGGATCCCAAAACAGTGAGTAATAGTCCATGAAATGGGCCAGAATCGGCCAAAATGGCGAGTGTTAATGTCATGCACGTAGGCGCACCTTGGGGTCCATAAACCAAGAAAATCGCTTCGGGACCCCAAAACGGTCAGTAATACTCCATGAAACGGGCCAGAATCGGCCAAACATGCGAGTGTTGATGACCGATAGGTAAATGCACCCCGAGGTTCAGCAATCGTGGAAATCGCTCCAAGACCTCAAAATGGTGAGTAATAGTCCACGAAATGCGCCAAAATCGGCCAAAACTGCAAATGTTGATGACCTACACGTAAACGCACCTCAGGGATCATTAATCATGGAAATCGCTCCAGGACCTCAAAAAGGTGAGCAATAGCCCATGAGACGGGTCGAATCAGCCAAAACGGCGAGTGTCAATGACCTGCACGTAATAGGACCTTGTAGTTCAACAAGCAAGGAAATCGCACAGGGACCCCAAAATGGTGAGTAATATCCCATGAAACAGGCCAGAATCAGGCAAAACGGAGAGTGTTGATGAATGACACATAAGCGCTTCATGGGGTTTAGCAACCATTAAAATCGCTTCGGGACCCCAAAATGGTGATTAATAGTCCACGAAACGGGCCAGAATCAGCGAAAATTGTGAGTGTTAATGACCTACACGTAAGCGCACATTAGGGTTCAGTAACCATAAAATCGCTCCGAAACCCCAAATCAATGAGTAATAGCCCATGAAACGGGCTAGAATCGGCCAAAATGGCGAGTGTTGATGAACGACACGTAAGCACACCTTGGGCTTCGGCAACCATAAAAATCGCTCTGGGACCCCAAATTGGTGAGTAGTAGTCCACGAAACGGGCCAGAATCGGCCAAAACAGCGAGTGTTAATGACCTGCACGTAAGCGCACCTCGGGGTTCAGTAACCATGGAAATTGCTCCTTACCCCAAAATGGTGAGTAATAGTCCATGAAACGGGTCAGAATCGTCTAAGAGGTGAGTGTTGATGAACGATACGTAAGCGCACCTTGGGGTTCAGCAACCATAAAAGTCGCTCTGGGATCCCAAAACGGTGAGTAATAGTCCATGAAATGGGCCAGAATCGGCCAAAATGGCGAGTGTTAATGTCATGCACGTAAGCGCACCATGGGGACCATAGACCAAGAAAATCGCTTCGGGACCCCAAAATGGTCAGTAATAGTCCACGAAACGGCCAGAATCAGCCAAACCTGCGAGTGTTGATGACCGATAGGTAAATGCACACTGAGGTTCATCAATCGTGGAAATCGCTCCAAGACCTCAAAATGGTGAGTAATAGTCCACGAAATGCGCCAAAATCGGCCAAAACTGCAAGTGTTGATGACCTACACGTAAACGCACCTCGGGGATCATTAATCGTGGAAATCGCTCCAGGACCTCAAAAAGGTGAGCAATAGCCCATGAGACGGGTCGAATCAGCCAAAACGGCGAATGTCGATGACCTGCACGTAATAGGACCTTGTAGTTCAACAAGCAAGGAAATCGCACAGGGACCCCAAAATGGTGAGTAATAGCCCATGAAACGGGCCAGAATCGGGCAAAAAGGAGAGTGTTGATGAATGACATGTAAGCGCATCTTGGGGTTCAGCAACCATTAAAATCGCTTCGGGACCCCAAAATAGTGATTAATAGTCCACGAAATGGGCCAGAATCAGCGAAAATTGTGAGTGTTAATGACCTACACATAAGCGCACATTAGGGTTAAGTAACCGTAAAATCGCTCCAAAACCCCAAATCAATGAGTAATATCCCATGAAACGGGCCAGAATCGGCCAAAATGGCGAGTGTTGATGAACGACACCTAAGCACACCTTGGGCTTCGGCAACCATAAAAATCGCTCTCGGACCCCAAATTGGTGAGTAGTAGTCCACGAAACGGGCCAGAATTGGCCAAAACAGCGAGTGTTAATGACCTACAGGTAAGCGCACCTAGGGTTCAGTAACCATGGAAATTGCTCCTTACCCCAAAACGTTGAGTAATAGTCTATGAAACGGGTCAGGATCGTCAAACAGGTGAGCGTTGATAAACGATACGTAAGCGCACCTTGGGGTTCAGCAACCATAAAAGTCGCTCTGGGATCCCAAAATAGTGAGTAATAGTCCACGAAATGGGCCAGAATCGGCCAAAACGGCGAGTGTTAATGTCATGCATGTAAGCGCACCTTGGGGTCCATAAACCAAGAAAATCGCTTCGGGACCCCAAAACGGTCAGTAATACTCCATGAAACGGGCCAGAATCGGCCAAACCTGCGAGTGTTGATGACCGATAGGTAAGTGCACCCCAAGGTTCATCAATCGTGGAAATTGCTCCAAGACCTCAAAACGGTGTGTAATAGTCCACGAAATGCGCCAAAATCGGCCAAAACTGCAAGTGTTGATGACCTACACGTAAACGCACCTCGGGCATCATTAATCGTGGAAATCGCTCCAGGACCTCAAAAAGGTGAGCAATAGCCCATGAGACGGGTCGAATCAGCCAAAACGGCTAGTGTCGATGACCTGCACGTAATAGGACCTTGTAGTCCAACAACCAAGGAAATCGCACAGGGACCCCAAAATGGTGAGTATTGCCCATGAAACGGGCCAGAATCGGGCAAAACACAGAGTGTTGATGAAGGACACGTAAGCGCAGCTTGGGGTTCAGCAACCATTAAAATCGCTTCGGGATCCCAAAATGGTGATTAATACTCCACGAAACGGGCCAGAATCAGCCAAAACTGCGAGTGTTAATGACCTACACGTAACCGCACATTGGGGTTTAGTAACCATAAAATCGCTCTGAAACCCCAAATCAATGGTAATAGCCCATGAAACGGGCCAGAATCGGCCAAAGTGGCGAGTGTTGATGAACGACACCTAAGCACACCTTGGGCTTCGGCAACCATAAAAATCACTCTGGGACCCCAAATTGGTGAGTAGTAGTCCACCAAACGGGCCAGAATCGGCCAAAACAGCGAGTGTTAATGACCTGCACATAAGCGCACCTCGGGGTTCAGTAACCATGGAAATTGCTCCTTACCCCAAAACGGTGAGTAATAGTCCATGAAACGGGTCAGAATCGTCAAAGAGGTGAGTGTTGATGAACGATACGTAAGCGCACCTTGGGGTTCAGCAACCATAAAAGTCGCTCTGGGATCCCAAAACGGTGAGTAATAGTCCACGAAATGGGCCAGAATCGGCCAAAATGGCGAGTGTTAATGTCATGCACGTAAGCGCACCATGGGGTCCATAAACCAAGAAAATCGCTTCGGGACCCCAAAATGGTCAGTAATAGTCCACGAAACGGGCCAGAATCGGCCAAACCTGCGAGTGTTGATGACCGATAGGTAAATGCACACTGAGGTTCATCAATCATGGAAATCGCTCCAAGACCTCAAAATGGTGAGTAATAGTCCACGAAATGCGCCAAAATCGGCCAGAACTGCAAGTGTTGATGACCTACACGTAAACGCACCTCGGGGATCATTAATCGTGGAAATCGCTCCAGGACCTCAAAAAGGTGAGCAATAGCCCATGAGATGGGTCGAATCAGCCAAAACGGCGAGTGTCGATGACCTGCACATAATAGGACCTTGTAGTTCAACAAGCAAGGAAATCGCACAGGGACCCCAAAATGGTGAGTAATAGCCCATGAAACGGGCCAGAATCGGGCAAAAAGGAGAGTGTTGATGAATGACACGTAAGCGCATCTTGGGGTTCAGCAACCATTAAAATCGCTTCGGGACCCCAAAATAGTGATTAATAGTCCACGAAACGGGCCAGAATCGGCCAAAATGGCGAGTGTTAATGTCATGCACGTAAGCACACCTTGGGGTCCATAAACCAAGAAAATTGCTTCGGGACCCCAAAACGGTCAGTAATAGTCCACGAAACGGTCCAGAATCAGCCAAACCTGCGAGTGTTGATGACCGATAGGTAAATGCACCCCAAGGTTCATCAATCGTGGAAAACGCTCCAAGACCTCAAAATGGTGAGTAATAGTCCACGAAATGCGCCAAAATCGGCCAAAACTGCAAGTGTTGATGACCTACACGTAAACGCACCTCGGGCATCCTTAATCGTGGAAATCGCTCCAGGACCTCAAAAAGGTGAGCAATAGCCCATGAGACGGGTCGAATCAGCCAAAACGGCTAGTGTCGATGACCTGCACGTAATAGGACCATGTAGTCCAACAACCAAGGAAATCGCACAGGGACCCCAAAATGGTAAGTAATAACCCATGAAACGGGCCAGAATCGGGCAAAACAGAGAGTGTTGATGAAGGACACGTAAGCGCATCTTGGGGTTTAGCAACCATTAAAATTGCTTCGGGATCCCAAAATGGTGAGTAATAGTCCACGAAACGGGCCAGAATCGGCCAAAACAGTGAATGTTAATGACCTGCACATAAGCGCACCTCGGGGTTTAGTAACCATGGAAATTGATCCTTGCCCCAAAATGGTGAGTGATAGTCTATGAAACGGGTCAGAATCGTCAAAGAGGTGAGTGTTTATGAACGATACGTAAGTGCACCTTGGGGTTCAGCAACCATAAAAGTCGCTATGGGATCCCAAAACTGTGAGTAATAGTCCACGAAATGGGCCAGAATCGGCCAAAATGGCGAGTGTTAATGCCATGCACGTAAGCGCACCTTGGGGTCCATAAACCAAGAAAATCGCTTCAGGACCCCAAAACAGTCAGTAATAGTCCACGAAACGGGATAGAATCGGCCAAACCTGCGAGTGTTGATGACCGATAGGTAAATGCACACTGAGGTTCATCAATCGTGGAAATCGCTCCAAGACCTCAAAATGGTGAGTAATAGTCCACGAAATGCGCCAAAATCGGCCAAAACTGCAAGTGTTGATGACCTACACGTAAACGCACCTCGGGGATCATTAATCGTGGAAATCGCTCCAGGACCTCAAAAAGGTGAGCAATAGCCCATGAGACGGGTCGAATCAGCCAAAACGGCGAGTGTCGATGACCTGCACGTAATAGGACCTTGTAGTTCAACAAGCAAGGAAATCGCACAGGGACCCCAAAATGGTGAGTAATAGCCCATGAAACGGGCCAGAATCGGGCAAAAAGGAGAGTGTTGATGAATGACACGTAAGCGCATCTTGGGGTTCAGCAACCATTAAAATCGCTTCGGGACCCCAAAATAGTGATTAATAGTCCACGAAACGGGCCAGAATCAGCGAAAATTGTGAGTGTTAATGACCTACACATAAGCGCACATTAGGGTTCAGTAACCGTAAAATCGCTCCAAAACCCCAAATCAATGAGTAATATCCCATGAAACGGGCCAGAATCGGCCAAAATGGCGAGTGTTAATGAACGACACCTAAGCACACCTTGGGCTTCGGCAACCATAAAAATCGCTCTCGGACCCCAAAAGAGGTGAGTAGTAGTCCACGAAACGGGCCAGAATTGGCCAAAACAGCGAGTGTTAATGACCTGCACGTAAGCGCACCTAGGGTTCAGTAACCATGGAAATTGCTCCTTACCCCAAAACGGTGAGTAATAGTCTATGAAACGGGTCAGAATCGTCAAACAGGTGAGTGTTGATAAACGATACGTAAGCGCACCTTGGGGTTCAGCAACCATAAAAGTCGCTCTGGGATCCCAAAATAGTGAGTAATAGTCCACGAAATGGGCCAGAATCGGCCAAAATGGCGAGTGTTAATGTCATGCACGTAAGCGCACCTTGGGGTCCATAAACCAAGAAAATCGCTTCGGGACCCCAAAACGGTCAGTAATACTCCATGAAACGGGCCAGAATCGGCCAAACCTGCGAGTGTTGACGACCGATAGGTAAGTGCACCCCAAGGTTCATCAATCGTGGAAATTGCTCCAAGACCTCAAAACGGTGTGTAATAGTCCACGAAATGCGCCAAAATCGGCCAAAACTGCAAGTGTTGATGACCTACACGTAAACGCACCTCGGGGATCATTAATCGTGGAAATCGCTCCAGGACCTCAAAAAGGTGAGCAATAGCCCATGAGACGGGTCGAATCAGCCAAAACGGCGAGTGTCGATGACCTGCACGTAATAGGACCTTGTAGTCCGACAACCAAGGAAATCGCACAGGGACCCAAAAATGGTGAGTAATAGCCCATGAAACTGGCCAGAATCGGGCAAAACAGAGAGTGTTGATGAAGGACACGTAAGCGCAGCTTGGGGTTCAACAACCATTAAAATCGCTTCGGGATCCCAAAATGGTGATTAATACTCCACGAAACGGGCCAGAATCAGCCAGAACTGCGAGTGTTAATGACCTACACGTAACCGCACATTGGGGTTTAGTAACCATAAAATCGCTCTGAAACCCAAATCAATGGTAATAGCCCATGAAACAGGCCAGAATCGGCCAAAGTGGCGAGTGTTGATGAACGACACCTAAGCACACCTTGGGCTTCGGCAACCATAAAAATCACTCTGGGACCCCAAATTGGTGAGTAGTAGTCCACCAAACGGGCCAGAATCGGCCAAAACAGCGAGTGTTAATGACCTGCACATAAGCGCACCTCGGGGTTCAGTAACCATGGAAATTGCTCCTTACCCCAAAACGGTGAGTAATAGTCCATGAAACGGGTCAGAATCGTCAAAGAGGTGAGTGTTGATGAACGATACGTAAGCGCACCTTGGGGTTCAGCAACCATAAAAGTCGCTCTGGGATCCCAAACCGGTGAGTAATAGTCCACGAAATGGGCCAGAATCGGCCAAAATGGCGAGTGTTAATGTCATGCACGTAAGCGCACCATGGGGTCCATAAACCAAGAAAATCGCTTCGGGACCCCAAAATGGTCAGTAATAGTCCACGAAACGGGCCAGAATCAGCCAAACCTGCGAGTGTTGATGACCGATAGGTAAATGCTCACCGAGGTTCATCAATCATGGAAATCCCTCCAAGACCTCAAAATTGTGAGTAATAGTCCACGAAATGCGCCAAAATCGGCCAGAACTGCAAGTGTTGATGACCTACACGTAAACGCACCTCGGGGATCATTAATCGTGGAAATCGCTCCAGGACCTCAAAAAGGTGAGCAATAGCCCATGAGATGGGTCGAATCAGCCAAAACGGCGAGTGTCGATGACCTGCACGTAATAGGACCTTGTAGTTCAACAGGCAAGGAAATCGCACAGGGACCCCAAAATGGTGAGTAATAGCCCATGAAACGGGCCAGAATCGGGCAAAAAGGAGAGTGTTGATGAATGACACGTAAGCGCATCTTGGGGTTCAGCAACCATTAAAATCGCTTCGGGACCCCAAAATAGTGATTAATAGTCCACGAAACGGGCCAGAATCGGCCAAAATGGCGAGTGTTAATGTCATGCACGTAAGCACACCTTGGGGTCCATAAAGCAAGAAAATTGCTTCGGGACCCCAAAACGGTCAGTAATAGTCCACGAAACGGTGCAGAATCAGCCAAACCTGCGAGTGTTGATGACCGATAGGTAAATGCACCCCAAGGTTCATCAATCGTGGAAAACGCTCCAAGACCTCAAAATGGTGAGTAATAGTCCACGAAATGCGCCAAAATCGGCCAAAACTGCAAGTGTTGATGACCTACACGTAAACGCACCTCGGGCATCCTTAATCGTGGAAATCGCTCCAGGACCTCAAAAAGGTGAGCAATAGCCCATGAGACGGGTCGAATCAGCCAAAACGGCTAGTGTCGATGACCTGCACGTAATAGGACCATGTAGTCCAACAACCAAGGAAATCGCACAGGGACCCCAAAATGGTAAGTAATAACCCATGAAACGGGCCAGAATCGGGCAAAACAGAGAGTGTTGATGAAGGACACGTAAGCGCATCTTGGGGTTTAGCAACCATTAAAATTGCTTCGGGATCCCAAAATGGTGAGTAATAGTCCATGAAACGGGCCAGAATCGGCCAAAACAGTGAATGTTAATGACCTGCACATAAGCGCACCTCGGGGTTTAGTAACCATGGAAATTGATCCTTGCCCCAAAATGGTGAGTGATAGTCTATGAAACGGGTCAGAATCGTCAAAGAGGTGAGTGTTTATGAACGATACGTAAGTGCACCTTGGGGTTCAGCAACCATAAAAGTCGCTATGGGATCCCAAAACGGTGAGTAATAGTCCACGAAATGGGCCAGAATCGGCCAAAATGGCGAGTGTTAATGCCATGCACGTAAGCGCACCTTGGGGTCCATAAACCAAGAAAATCGCTTCAGGACCCCAAAACAGTCAGTAATAGTCCACGAAACGGGATAGAATCGGCCAAACCTGCGAGTGTTGATGACCGATAGGTAAATGCACCCCGAGGTTCATCAATCGTTGAAATCGCTCCAAGACCTCAAAATGGTGAGTAATAGTCCATGAAATGTGCCAAAATCGGCCAACATTGCAAGTGTTGATGACCTACACGTAAACGCACCTCGAGGATCATTAATCATAAAAATCGCTCCAGGACCTCAAAAAGGTGAGCAATAGCCCATGAGACTAGTCGAATCAGCCAAAACGGCGAGTGTTGATGACCTGCACGTAATAGTACCTTGTAGTTCAACAAGCAAGGAAATCGCACAGGGACCCCAAAATGGTGAGTAATAGCCCATGAAACGGGCCAGAATCGGACAAAACGAAGAGTGTTGATGAATGACACGTAAGCGCATCTTGGGGTTCAGCAACCATTAAAATCGCTACGGGACCCCAAAATGGTGATTAATAGTCCTCGAAACGGGCCAGATTCAGCGAAAAGTGTGAGTGTTAATGACCTAGACATAAGCGCACATTAGGGTTCAGTAACCATAAAATCGCTCTGAAACCCCAAATCAATAAGTAATAGCCCATGAAACGGGCCAGAATCGGCCAAAATGGCGAGTGTTGATGAACGACACCTAAGCACACCTTGGGCTTCGGCAACCATAAAAATCGCTCTCGGACCCCAAATTGGTGAGTAGTAGTCCACGAAACGGGCCAGAATCGGCCAAAACAGCGAGTGTTAATGACCTGCACGTAAGCGCACCTCGGGGTTCAGTAACCATGGAAATTGCTCCTTACCCCAAAACGGTGAGTAATAGTATATGAAACGGGTCAGAATCGTCAAAAAGGTGAGTGTTGATCAACGATACGTAAGCGCACCTTGGGGCTCAGCAACCATAAAAGTCGCTCTGGGATCCCAAAACAGTGAGTAATAGTCCACGAAATGGGCCAGAATCGGCCAAAATGGCGAGTGTTAATGTCATGCACGTAAGCGCACCTCGGGGTCCATAAACCAATAAAATCGCTTCGGGACCCCAAAACGGTCAGTAATAGTCCACGAAACGATAGGTAAGTGCACCCCAAGGTTCATCAATCGTGGAAATCGCTCCAAGACCTCAAAATGGTGAGTAGTCCACGAAATGCGCCAAAATCGGCCAAAACTGCAATTGTTGATGACCTACATGTAAACGCACCTCGGGGATCATTAATCGTGGAAATCGCTCCAGGACCTCAAAAAGGTGAGCAATACCCCATGAGACGGGTCGAATCAGCCAAAACGGCTAGTGTCAATGACCTGCACATAATAGGACCATGTAGTCCAACAACCAAGGAAATCGCACAGGGACCCCAAAATGGTGAGTAATAGCCCATGAAACGGGCCAGAATCGGGCAAAACAGAGAGTGTTGATGAATGACACGTAAGCGCATCTTGGGGTTCAGTAACCATTAAAATCGCTTCAGGATCCCAAAATGGTGATTAATAGTCCACGAAACGGGCGAGAATCAGCCAAAACTGCGAGTGTTAATGACCTACACGTAAGCGCACATTGGGGTTTCAATAACCATAAAATCGCTCCGAAACCCCAAATCAATAAGTAATAGCCCATGAAACGGGCCAGAATCGGCCAAAATGGCGAGTATTGATGAACGACACGTAAACGCACCTTGGGCTTCGGCAACCATAAAAATCGCTCTGGGACCCCAAATTGGTGAGTAGTAGTCCACGAAACGGGCCAGAATCGGCCAAAACAGTGAGTGTTAATGACCTGCACGTAAGCGCACCTCGGGGTTCAGTAACCATGCAAATTGCTCCTTACCCCAAAACGGTGAGTAATAGTCCATGAAACGGGTCAGAATCGACCAAAACGGTGGGCGTTGATGAACGATATGTAAGCGCACCTTGGGGTTCAGCAACCATAAAAAATCGCACAGGGACCCCAAAATGTAGAGTAATAGCCATTTAAACGGGCTAGAATCGGCCGAAACAACGAGTGCTGATGAACGATACGTAAGCACACCTTGGGGTTTAGCAATCATAAAAATCGCTCCAACACCGCAAAACGGAGAGTAATAGTCCACAAAACGGGCTAAAATCAGCCAAAACGGCCAGTGTTGATGTCCTGCACATAATCGCACCTTGGAGTTTAAAAACCATGGAAATCGCACAAGGACCCCAAAACGATGAGTAATAGCCCATGAAACGGGCTAGAATCGGCCAAAACGACGAGTGTTGATGAACCATACGTAAGCACACCTTGGGGTTTAGCAATCATAAAAATTGCTCCGGGACCCGAAAATGGTCCATCAAATGGTCCAGAATCAGCCAAACGGCGAGTGATGATGACTTGCACATAATCACGCGTTGGAGTTTAAAAACCATGGAAATCGCAAAGGGACCCCAAAATGTAGAGTAATAGCCATTTAAACGGGTTAGAATCGGCCGAAACGACGAGTGCTGATGAACGATACGTAAGCACACCTTGGGGTTGAGCAATCATAAAAATCGCTCCAATACCGCAAAACGGTGAGTAGTACTCCACGAAATGGGCCAAAATCAGCCAAAACGGCGTGTGTTGATGTCCCGCACATAATCGCACCTTGGAGTTTAAAAACCATGGAAATCGCATCGGGACCCCAAAACGGTGAGCACTAGCCCATGAAACAGGCCAGAATCGCCAAAACAACGAGTGTTGATGAATGACATGTAATCGCATCTTGGGTTCATCAACCATTAAAATCGCTTCGGGACCACAAAACGGTGAGTAATAGTCCAAAAAACGGGCCAGAATCGGCCAAAAGAGTGGGTGTTAATGAATTGCACGTAAGCGCACATTGGGGTTTAGTAACCGTGAAAATCGCTCTGGAACCCCAAATCGATGAGTAATAGCCCATGAAACGCGCCAGAATCAGCCAAAATGGCGAGTGTTGATGAACGACACGTTAGCACACCTCGGGCTTCAGCAATCATAAAAACCGCTCCGGGACCACAAAATGGTGAGTAATAGTCCACGAAACGGGCCAAAATCGGCAAAAATAGTGAGTGTCAATAACCTGCACGTAAGCGCACCTCGGGGTTCAGTAACCATGGAAATTGCTCCTTACCCCAAAATGGTGAGTAATAGTCTATGAAACGGGTCAGAATCGTCAAAACTGTGAGTGTTGATGAACGATACGTAAGCGCACCTTGGGGTTCAGCAACCATAAAAGTCGCTCTGGGACCCCAAAACGGTGAGTAATAGTCCACGAAACGGGCCAGAATCGGCCAAAATGGCGAATGTAAATGTCATGCACGTAAGCGCACCTTGGGGTCAACAAACCAAGAAAATCGCTTTGGGACCCCAAAACGGTCAGTAATAGTCCATGAAACGGGCCAGAATCGTAAATGCACCTCGAGGTTCATCAATCGTGGAAATCGCTCCAAGACCTCGAAATGGTGAGTAATAGTCCTCGAAATGCGCCAAAATCGGCCAAAACTGCAAGTGTTGATTACCTACACGTAAATGCACCTCGGGGATCTTTAATCGGTGAAATCGCTCCAGGACCTCAAAAAGGTGAGCAATAGCCCATGAGACGGGTCGAATCAGCCAAAACGACGAGTGTGTCGATGACCTGCACGTAATAGGACCTTGTGTGACGACCGGTTCTCCGGGTATTAATTCCC
>NC_057807.1:4133026-4134279 GCF_018294505.1 Triticum aestivum
AGCACACCTCGGGCTTCAGCAATCATAAAAACCGCTCCGGGACCACAAAATGGTGAGTAATAGTCCACGAAACGGGCCAAAATCGGCAAAAATAGTGAGTGTCAATAACCTGCACGTAAGCGCACCTCGGGGTTCAGTAACCATGGAAATTGCTCCTTACCCCAAAATGGTGAGTAATAGTCTATGAAACGGGTCAGAATCGTCAAAACTGTGAGTGTTGATGAACGATACGTAAGCGCACCTTGGGGTTCAGCAACCATAAAAGTCGCTCTGGGACCCCAAAACGGTGAGTAATAGTCCACGAAACGGGCCAGAATCGGCCAAAATGGAGAATGTAAATGTCATGCACGTAAGCGCACCTTGGGGTCAACAAACCAAGAAAATCGCTTTGGGACCCCAAAACGGTCAGTAATAGTCCATGAAACGGGCCAGAATCGTAAATGCACCTCGAGGTTCATCAATCGTGGAAATCGCTCCAAGACCTCGAAATGGTGAGTAATAGTCCTCGAAATGCGCCAAAATCGGCCAAAACTGCAAGTGTTGATTACCTACACGTAAATGCACCTCGGGGATCTTTAATCGGTGAAATCGCTCCAGGACCTCAAAAAGGTGAGCAATAGCCCATGAGACGGGTCGAATCAGCCAAAACGACGAGTGTGTCGATGACCTGCACGTAATAGGACCTTGTGTGACGACCGGTTCTCCGGGTATTAATTCCCTGAAAATCGCCCTTGTGCTCATCAGCCCCAGGACTACTGTTAGCTGATGAGGCACCAACTTGATACAGAAATTCCAAGCAAAATACAAAATATGTAGTACAAGACCATTCTGGTCTGTGAGTACAATAAATGGTTTCTAGTGGTTGATGGCGGAAGCGGGTTGTGAAACATCAGTGTCTATGGGACTCCATTTTCCACGGGAACAGCTGACCAGGTTAACTCCTATCTTCGTGAGGCTGCTATCACCGTTGCTTAGGTTCCGGGGCTGTCATCACGTCGCTCCTCTCCGTGCAAGAAATCTGGCCAAGACAATAGCCAGGGACAAGCCAGTGAGTACTTTGAATGTACTCGCAAACATTATGAACACAGGTATAATATAACAATGATGTGCTGAAAAATATTATATGCTCATGACGTGAGTCAAAAAAGATAATAACAATTCTGGTGCACGCAAGCATGTTATTTATGAATATGCAATAACATAGTAGTGGTAAGATTCTGAAATAAATAACAAGCATGCCACAGTCGGGCGTC
>NC_057807.1:4134937-4136842 GCF_018294505.1 Triticum aestivum
CCGGAGCTAAAAAGCATCCCAGGGATATTCGATAATACCAAAAATATCACGGGCTAGTTCACAACGAAAATAATAATCATAATCATCAAAAGTCACAAGTCACAATCCATGTTCTGGTTTAACAGTTTCTCCTCCGAAGACCGACACTAAGACCGACACTTGACCCATCCCAGACTGTAAGCGCATCTTGGGGTCCCAAAACGGGCCAGAATCAGGCAAAACAGAGAGTGTTGATGAATGACACGTAAGCGCATCTTGGGGTTCAGCAAGCATTAAAATCGCTTCGGGACCCCGAAATGGTGATTAATAGACCACGAAACGGGCCAGAACTAGCGAAAATTGTGAGTGTTAATGACCTACACGTAAGCGCACATTGGGGTTTCAGTAACCATAAAATCGCTCCGAAACCCCAAATCAATAAGTAATAGCCCATGAAACGGGCCAGAATCGGCCAAAATGGCGAGTATTGATGAACGACACGTAAACGCACCTTGGGCTTCGGCAACCATATAAATCGCTCTGGGACCCCAAATTGGTGAGTAGTAGTCCACGAAACGGGCCAGAATCGGCCAAAACAGTGAGTGTTAATGACCTGCACGTAAGCGCACCTCGGGGTTCAGTAACCATGCAAATTGCTCCTTACCCCAAAACGGTGAGTAATAGTCCATGAAACGGGTCAGAATCGACCAAAACGGTGGGCGTTGATGAACGATATGTAAGCGCACCTTGGGGTTCAGCAACCATAAAAAATCGCACAGGGACCCCAAAATGTAGAGTAATAGCCATTTAAACGGGCTAGAATCGGCCGAAACAACGAGTGCTGATGAACGATACGTAAGCACACCTTGGGGTTTAGCAATCAAAAAAATCGCTCCAACACCGCAAAACGGAGAGTAATAGTCCACGAAACGGGCTAAAATCAGCCAAAACGGCCAGTGTTGATGTCCTGCACATAATCGCACCTTGGAGTTTAAAAACCATGGAAATCGCACAAGGACCCCAAAACGATGAGTAATAGCCCATGAAACGGGCTAGAATCGGCCAAAACGACGAGTGTTGATGAACCATACGTAAGCACACCTTGGGGTTTAGCAATCATAAAAATCGCTCCGGGACCCGAAAATGGTCCATGAAATGGTCCAGAATCAGCCAGACGGCGAGTGATGATGACTTGCACATAATCACACGTTGGAGTTTAAAAACCATGGAAATCGCAAAGGGACCCCAAAATGTAGAGTAATAGCCATTTAAACGGGTTAGAATCGGCCGAAACGACGAGTGCTGATGAACGATACGTAAGCACACCTTGGGGTTTAGCAATCATAAAAATCGCTCCAATACCGCAAAACGGTGAGTAGTACTCCACGAAATGGGCCAAAATCAGCCAAAACGGCGTGTGTTGATGTCCCGCACATAATCGCACCTTGGAGTTTAAAAACCATGGAAATCGCATCGGGACCCCAAAACGGTGAGCACTAGCCCATGAAACAGGCCAGAATCGCCAAAACAACGAGTGTTGATGAATGACATGTAATCGCATCTTGGGTTCATCAACCATTAAAATCGCTTCGGGAC
This sequence comes from Triticum aestivum, assembly GCF_018294505.1. Taxonomy (NCBI): domain Eukaryota; kingdom Viridiplantae; phylum Streptophyta; class Magnoliopsida; order Poales; family Poaceae; genus Triticum; species Triticum aestivum. Next base: position 4,136,513 of record NC_057807.1, read on the forward strand.
CACAAAACGGTGAGTAATAGTCCAAGAAACGGGCCAGAATCGGCCAAAAGAGTGGGTGTTAATGACTTGCACGTAAGCGCACATTGGGGTTTAGTAACCGTGAAAATCGCTCTGGAACCCCAAATCGACGAGTAATAGCCCATGAAACGCGCCAGAATCAGCCAAAATGGCGAGTGTTGATGAACGACACGTAAGCACACCTCGGGCTTCAGCAATCATAAAAACCGCTCCGGGACCACAAAATGGTGAGTAATAGTCCACGAAACGGGCCAAAATCGGCAAAAATAGTGAGTGTCAATAACCTGCACGTAAGCGCACCTCGGGGTTCAG
>NC_057807.1:4136852-4156730 GCF_018294505.1 Triticum aestivum
AGCAATCATAAAAATCGCTCCAATACCGCAAAACGGTGAGTAGTACTCCACGAAATGGGCCAAAATCAGCCAAAACGGCGTGTGTTGATGTCCCGCACATAATCGCACCTTGGAGTTTAAAAACCATGGAAATCGCATCGGGACCCCAAAACGGTGAGCACTAGCCCATGAAACAGGCCAGAATCGCCAAAACAACGAGTGTTGATGAATGACATGTAATCGCATCTTGGGTTCATCAACCATTAAAATCGCTTCGGGACCACAAAACGGTGAGTAATAGTCCAAGAAACGGGCCAGAATCGGCCAAAAGAGTGGGTGTTAATGACTTGCACGTAAGCGCACATTGGGGTTTAGTAACCGTGAAAATCGCTCTGGAACCCCAAATCGACGAGTAATAGGCCATGAAACGCGCCAGAATCAGCCAAAATGGCGAGTGTTGATGAACGACACGTAAGCACACCTCGGGCTTCAGCAATCATAAAAACCGCTCCGGGACCACAAAATGGTGAGTAATAGTCCACGAAACGGGCCAAAATCGGCAAAAATAGTGAGTGTCAATAACCTGCACGTAAGCGCACCTCGGGGTTCAGTAACCATGGAAATTGCTCCTTACCCCAAAATGGTGAGTAATAGTCTATGAAACGGGTCAGAATCGTCAAAACTGTGAGTGTTGATGAACGATACGTAAGCGCACCTTGGGGTTCAGCAACCATAAAAGTCGCTCTGGGACCCCAAAACGGTGAGTAATAGTCCACGAAACGGGCCAGAATCGGCCAAAATGGCGAATGTAAATGTCATGCACGTAAGCGCACCTTGGGGTCAACAAACCAAGAAAATCGCTTTGGGACCCCAAAACGGTCAGTAATAGTCCATGAAACGGGCCAGAATCGTAAATGCACCTCGAGGTTCATCAATCGTGGAAATCGCTCCAAGACCTCGAAATGGTGAGTAATAGTCCTCGAAATGCGCCAAAATCGGCCAAAACTGCAAGTGTTGATTACCTACACGTAAATGCACCTCGGGGATCTTTAATCGGTGAAATCGCTCCAGGACCTCAAAAAGGTGAGCAATAGCCCATGAGACGGGTCGAATCAGCCAAAACGACGAGTGTGTCGATGACCTGCACGTAATAGGACCTTGTGTGACGACCGGTTCTCCGGGTATTAATTCCCAGAAAATCGCCCTTGTGCTCATCAGCCCCAGGACTACTGTTAGCTGATGAGGCACCAACTTGATACAGAAATTCCAAGCAAAATACAAAATATGTAGTACAAGACCATTCTGGTCTGTGAGTACAATAAATGGTTTCTAGTGGTTGATGGCGGAAGCGGGTTGTGAAACATCAGTGTCTATGGGACTCCATTTTCCACGGGAACAGCTGACCAGGTTAACTCCTATCTTCGTGAGGCTGCTATCACCGTTGCTTAGGTTCCGGGGCTGTCATCACGTCGCTCCTCTCCGTGCAAGAAATCTGGCCAAGACAATAGCCAGGGACAAGCCAGTGAGTACTTTGAATGTACTCGCAAACATTATGAACACAGGTATAATATAACAATGATGTGCTGAAAAATATTATATGCTCATGACGTGAGTCAAAAAAGATAATAACAATTCTGGTGCACGCAAGCATGTTATTTATGAATATGCAATAACATAGTAGTGGTAAGATTCTGAAATAAATAACAAGCATGCCACAGTCGGGCGTCCGAGCGACACCTCATAAAGGGCTTTAAAAGAAATGCCACAGTCGGGCGTCTGAGCGACACCTCATAAAGGGCTTTAAAAGAAATGCCACAGTCGGGCGTCTGAGCGACACCTCATAAAGGGCTTTAAAAGAAATGCCACAGTCGGGCGTCTGAGTGACACCTCATAAAGGGCTTATAAAGAATCAGAGTGAATATCCCGGAGCTAAAAAGCATCCCAGGGATATTCGATAATACCAAAAATATCACGGGCTAGTTCACAACGAAAATAATAATCATAATCATCAAAAGTCACAAGTCACAATCCATGTTCTGGTTTAACAGTTTCTCCTCCGAAGACCGACACTAAGACCGACACTTGACCCATCCCAGACTGTAAGCGCATCTTGGGGTCCCAAAACGGGTCAGAATCAGGCAAAACAGAGAGTGTTGATGAATGACACGTAAGCGCATCTTGGGGTTCAGCAACCATTAAAATCGCTTCGGGACCCCGAAATGGTGATTAATAGACCACGAAACGGGCCAGAACTAGCGAAAATTGTGAGTGTTAATGACCTACACGTAAGCGCACATTGGGGTTTCAGTGACCATAAAATCGCTCCGAAACCCCAAATCAATAAGTAATAGCCCATGAAACGGGCCAGAATCGGCCAAAATGGCGAGTATTGATGAACGACACGTAAACGCACCTTGGGCTTCGGCAACCATATAAATCGCTCTGGGACCCCAAATTGGTGAGTAGTAGTCCACGAAACGGGCCAGAATCGGCCAAAACAGTGAGTGTTAATGACTTGCACGTAAGCACACCTCGGGGTTCAGTAACCAGGCAAATTGCTCCTTACCCCAAAACGATGAGTAATAGTCCATGAAACGGGTCAGAATCGACCAAAATGGTGGCCGTTGATGAACGATATGTAAGCGCACCTTGGGGTTCAGCAACCATAAAAAATCGCACACGGACCCCAAAATGTAGAGTAATAGCCATTTAAACGGGCTAGAATCGGCCGAAACGACGAGTGCTGATGAACGATACGTAAGCACACCTTGGGGTTTAGCAATCATAAAAATCGCTCCAACACCGCAAAACGGTGAGTAATAGTCCACGAAACGGGCTAAAATCAGCCAAAACGGCCTGTGTTGATGTCCTGCACATAATCGCACCTTGGAGTTTAAAACCATGGAAATCGCACAAGGATCCCAAAACGGTGAGTAATAGCCCATGAAACGGGCTAGAATCGGCCAAAACGACGAGTGTTGATGAACCATACGTAAGCACACCTTGGGGTTTAGCAATCATAAAAATCGCTCCGGGACCCGAAAATGGTCCATCAAATGGTCCAGAATCAGCCAAACGGCGAGTGATGATGACTTGCACATAATCACACGTTGGAGTTTAAAAACCATGGAAATCGCAAAGGGACCCCAAAATGTAGAGTAATAGCCATTTAAACGGGTTAGAATCGGCCGAAACGACGAGTGCTGATGAACGATACGTAAGCACACCTTGGGGTTTAGCAATCATAAAAATTGCTCCAATACCGCAAAACGGTGAGTAGTAGTCCACGAAATGGGCCAAAATCAGCCAAAACGGCGTGTGTTGATGTCCCGCACATAATCGCACCTTGGAGTTTAAAAACCATGGAAATCGCATCGGGACCCCAAAACGGTGAGCACTAGCCCATGAAACGGGCCAGAATCGCCAAAACAACGAGTGTTGATGAATGACATGTAATCGCATCTTGGGTTCATCAACCATTAAAATCGCTTCGGGACCACAAAACGGTGAGTAATAGTCCAAAAACGGGCCAGAATCGGCCAAAAGAGTGGGTGTTAATGACTTGCACGTAAGCGCACATTGCGGTTTAGTAACCGTGAAAATCGCTCTGGAACCCCAAATCGACGAGTAATAGCCCATGAAACGCGCCAGAATCAGCCAAAATGGCGAGTGTTGATGAACGACAAGTAAGCACACCTTGGGCTTCAGCAATCATAAAAACCGCTCCGGGACCACAAAATCGTGAGTAATAGTCCACGAAACGGGCCAAAATCGGCAAAAATAGTGAGTGTTAATAACCTGCACGTAAGCGCACCTCGGGGTTCAGTAACCATGGAAATTGCTCCTTACCCAAAAATGGTGAGTAATAGTCTATGAAACGGGTCAGAATCGTCAAAATTGTGAGTGTTGATGAACGATACGTAAGCGCACCTTGGGGTTCAGCAACCATAAAAGTCGCTCTGGGACCCCAAAACGGTGAGTAATAGTCCACGAAACGGGCCAGAATCGGCCAAAATGGCGAATGTAAATGTCATGCACGTAAGCGCACCTTGGGGTCAACAAACCAAGAAAATCGCTTTGGGACCCCAAAACTGTCAGTAATAGTCCATGAAACGGGCCAGAATCGTAAATGCACCTCGAGGTTCATCAATCGTGGAAATCGCTCCAAGACCTCGAAATGGTGAGTAATAGTCCTCGAAATGCGCCAAAATCGGCCAAAACTGCAAGTGTTGATTACCTACACGTAAATGCACCTCGGGGATCTTTAATCGGTGAAATTGCTGCAGGACCTCAAAAAGGTGAGCGATCGCCCTTGTGCTCATCAGCCCCAGGACTACTGTTAGCTGATGAGGCACCAACTTGATACAGAAATTCCAAGCAAAATACAAAATATGTAGTACAAGACCATTCTGGTCTGTGAGTACAATAAATGGTTTCTAGTGGTTGATGGCGGAAGCGGGTTGTGAAACATCAGTGTCTATGGGACTCCATTTTCCATGGGAACAGCTGACCAGGTTAACTCCTATCTTCGCGAGGCTGCTATCACCGTTGATTAGGTTCCGGGGCTGTCATCACGTCGCTCCTCTCCGTGCAAGAAATCTGGCCAAGACAATAGCCAGGGACAAGCCAGTGAGTACTTTGAATGTACTCGCAAACATTATGAACACATGTATAATATAACAATGATGTGCTGAAAAATATTATATGCTCATGACGTGAGTCACAAAAGATAATAACAATTTTGGTGCACGCAAGCATGTTATTTATGAATATGCAATAACATAGTAGTGGTAAGATTCTGAAATAAATAATAAGCATGCCACAGTCAGGCGTCTGAGCAACACCTCATAAAGGGCTTTAAAAGAAATGCCACAGTCGGGCGTCTGAGTGACACCTCATAAAGGGCTTTAAAAGAAATGCCACAGTCGGGCGTCTGAGCGACACCTCATAAAGGGCTTTAAGAGAAATGCCACAGTTGGGCCTCTAAGCGACACCTCATAAAGGGCTTTAAAAGAAATGCCACAGTCGGGCGTCTGAGCGACACCTCATAAAGGGCTTTAAAAGAAATGCCACAGTCGGGCGTCTGAGTGACACCTCATAAAGGGCTTATAAAGAATCAGAGTGAATATCCCGGAGCTAAAAACCATCCCAGGGATATTCGATAATACCAAAAATATCACGGGTTAGTTCACAACGAAAATAATAATCATAATCATCATAAGTCTCAAGTCACAATCCATGTTCTGGTTTAACAGTTTCTCCTCCGAAGACCGACACTAAGACCGACACTTGACCCATCCCAGACTGTAAGCGCATCTTGGGGTCCCAAAACGGGTCAGAACCGGGCAAAACGGAGAGTGTTGATGAATGACACATAAGCGCATCTTGGGGTTCAGCAACCATTAAAATCGCTTTGGGACCCCAAAATGGTGATTAATAGTCCACGAAACGGGCCAGACTCAGCCAAAACTGAGAGTGTTAATGACCTACACGTAAGCGCACATTGGGGTTCAGTAACCATAAAATCGCTCCGAAACCCCAAATCAATGAGTAATAGCCCATGAAACGGGCCAGAATCGGCCAAAATGGCGAGTGTTGATGAACGACACGTAAGCTTACCTTGGGCTTCGGCAACCATAAAAATCGCTCTGGGACCCCAAATTGGTGAGTAGTAGTCCACAAGACGGGCCAGAATCGGCCAAAACAGCGAGTGTTAATGACCTGCACGTAGGCCCACCTCGGGGTTCAGTAACCATGGAAATTGCTCCTTACCCCAAAAAGGTGAGCAATAGTCCATGAAACGGGTCAGAATCGACCAAAACGGTGGGCGTTGATGAACGATATGTAAGCGCACCTTGGGGTTCAGCAACCATAAAAAATTGCTCCAGGACCCCAAAACACTGAGGGTTAATGTCATGCACGTAAGCGCACCTTGGGGTTCATAAACCAAGAAAATCGCTTCGGGACCCCCAAACAGTGAGTAATAGTCCACGAAACGGGCCAGAATCGGCTAAACCTGCGAGTGTTGATGACCGAGGTTCATCAATCATAAAACTCGCTCCGAGAACCCCAAAATGGTGAGTAATAGTCCATGAACACGCCAAAATCGACAAAAATTGCTACTGTTGATGACCTACATATAAACGCACCTCGGGGATCATTAATCATGGAAATCGCTCCAGGACCTCAAAAGGTGAGCAATAGCCCATGAGACGGACCGATTCAGCCAAAATGGCGAGTGTTCATGACATGCACGTAATAGCACCTTGGAGTTCTAAAGCCATGTTCGCACAGGGCCCCAAAACGGTGAGTAATAGCCCATGAAACGGGCTAGAATTGTCCAAAATGACGAGTGTTGATGAACCATGCATAAGCACACCTTGGGGTTTAGCAATCATAAAAATCGCTCCGGGACCCGAAAATGGTCCATGAAACGGTCCAGAATCAGCCAAAATGGCGAGTGATGATGACCTGCACGTAATGGCACCTTGGAGTTCTACAGCCATGGAAATCACACAAGGACCCCAAAACGGTGAGTAATAGCCCATGAAACAGGCTAGAATCGACCAAAACGACGAGTGTTGATGAACGGTACGTAAGCACACCTTGGGGTTTAGCAATCATAAAAATCGCTCCGAGATCGCAAAATGGTGAGTAATAGTCCATGAAACGGGCCAAAATCAGCCAAAATGGCGTGTGTTGATATCCTGCATGTAATCGCACCTTGGAGTTTAAAAACCATGGAAATCGCACCGGGACCCCAAAACAGTGAGTAATAGCGCATGAAACGGGTCAGGATCGGCAAAACAGCGAGTGTTGATGAATGACATGTAAGCGCATGTTGGGGTTCAGCAACCATTAAAATCGCTTCGGGACCACAAAACGGTGAGAAATAGTCCAAGAAACAGGTCAGAATCGGCCAAAACAACGGGTGTTAATGACTTGCACGTAAGCGCACATTGTGGTTTAGTAACCATGAAAATCGCTCCGGAACACCAAATCGACGAGTAATAGCCCATGAAACGTGCCAGAATCGGACAAAATGGCGAGTGTTGATGAACGACACGTAAGCACACCTCGGGCTTCAACAATCATAAAAACCGCTCCGGGACCACAAAATGGTGAGTAATAGTCGACAAAACGGGCCAAAATCGGCCAAAATAGTGAGTGTTAATAACCTGCACGTAGGCGCACCTCGGGGTTCAGTAACCATGGAAATTGCTCCTTACCCCAAAACAGTGAGTAATAGTCTATGAAACGGGATAGAATCGTCAAAACGGTGAGTGTTGATGAACGATATGTAAGCGCACCTTGGGGTTCAGCTACCATATAGTCGCTCTGGGATCCCAAAACGGTGAGTAATAGTCCATGAAATGGGCCAGAATCGACCAAAATGGCGAGTGTAAATGTCATGCACGTAAGCGCACCTTGGGGTCGAACCAAGAAACTCGCTTCGGGGCCCCAAGACGGTCAGTAATAGTCCATGAAACATGCCAGAATCGGCCAAACCTGCGAGTGTTGATGACCGATAGGTAAACGCACCCCGAGGTTCATCAATCGTGGAAATTGCTCCAAGACCTCAAAATGGTGAGTAATAGTCCAGGAACTGCGCCAAAATCGGCAAAAATTGCTAGTGTTGATGACCTACACGTAAACGCACCTCGGGGATCATTAATCGTGGAAATCCCTCCAGGACCTCAAAAAGGCGAGTGTCGATGACCTGCACGTAATAGGACCTTGTAGCTCAACAACCAAGGAAATCGCACAGGGACCCCAAAACAGTGAGTAATAGCCCATGAAACGGGTCAGAACCGGGCAAAACGGAGAGTGTTGATGAATGACACGTAAGCGCATCTTGGGGTTCAGCAACCATTAAAATCGCTTCAGGACCCCAAAATGGTGATTAATAATCCACGAAACGGGCCAGAATCAGCCAAAACTGAGAGTGTTAATGACCTACACGTAAGCGCACATTGGGGTTCAGTAACCATAAAATCGCTCCGAAACCCCAAATCAATGAGTAATAGCCCATGAAACGGGCCAGAATCGGCCAAAATGGCGAGTGTTGATGAACGACACGTAAGCTTACCTTGGGCTTCGGCAACCATAAAAATCGCTCTTGGACCCCAAATTGGTGAGTAGTAGTCCACGAAACGGGCCAGAATCGGCCAAAACAGCGGGTGTTAATGACCTGCACGTAGGCCCACCTCGGGGTTCAGTAACCATGGAAATTGCTCCTTACCCCAAAAAGGTGAGTAATAGTCCATGAAACGGGTCAGAATCGACCAAAACGGTGGGCGTTGATGAACAATACGTAAGCGCACCTTGGGGTTCAGCAACCATAAAAAATTGCTCTGGGACCCCAAAACGGTGAGTGTTAATGTCATGCACATAAGCGCACCTTGGGGTTCATAAACCAAGAAAATCGCTTCGGGACCCCAAAACGGTGAGTAATAGTCAACGAAATGGGCCAGAATCGGCCAAACCTGCGAGTGTTGGTGACCGAGGTTCATCAATCATAAAAATCACTCCGAGAACCCAAAATGGTGAGTAATAGTCCAAGAACGCGCCAAAATCGACAAAAACTGCTAGTGTTGATGACCTACACGTAAACGCACCTCAGGGATCATTAATCGTGGAAATCGCTCCAGGACCTCAAAAGGTTAGCAATAGCCCATGAGAAGGGCCGAATCAGCCAAAATGGCGAATGTTGATGACCTGCATGTAATAGTACCTTGGAGTTCTACAACTATGGAAATCGCACAGGGACCCCAAAACGGCTAGTAATAGCCCATGAAACGGGCTAGACTCGGCCAAAACGACGAGTGTTGATGAACCATACGTAAGCACACCTTGGGGTTTAGCAATCATAAAAATCGCTCCGAGATCGCAAAATGGTCAGTAATAGTCCACGAAACAAGCCAAAATAAGCCAAAACGTCGAGTGTTGATGTCATGAACGTAATCGCACCTTGGAGTTTAAAAACCATGGAAATGGCACCGGCACCCTAAAACGTGAGTAATAGCCCATGAAACGGTCCAGAATCGACAAAACAGCGAGTGTTGATGAATGACATGTAAGTGCATCTTGGGGTTCAGCAACCATTAAAATCGCTTCAGGGCCCAAAACGGTTTGTAATAGTCCAAGAAACGTGCTAGAATCGGCCAAAACAGAGAGTGTTAATGACCTGCACGTAAGCGCACATTGGGGTTTAGTAAGCATGAAAATCGCTCCGGAACCCCAAATCGACGAGTAATAGCCCATGAAACACGCTAGAATCGGCCAAAATGGCGATTGTTGATGAACGACACGTAAGCGCAACGCGGGCTTCAGCAATCATAAAATCCGCTCCGGGGCACCAAAATGGTGAGTAATACTCCATGAAACGGGCCAAAATCGGCCAAAATAGCGAGTGTTAATAACCTGCATGTAAGCACACCTCGGGGTTCAGTAATCATGGAAATTGCTCCCTACCCCAACACGGTGAGTAATAGTCTATGAAACAGGTCAGAATCGTCAAAACGGTGAGTGTTGATGAACGATACGTAAGCGCACCTTGGGGTTCAGCAACTATAAAAATAGCTCCGAGACCCCAAAACGGTGAGTAAAAGTCCATGAAACGGGTCAGAATCTGTCAAAACTGTGGGTGTTGATGAACAATACGTAACCGCACCTTGGGGTTCAGCAACCATAAAAATCGTTCTGGGACCCCAAAACGGCAAGTGTTAATGTCATGCACGTAAGCGCACATTGGGGTTTAGTAACCATAAAATCGCTCTGAAACCCCAAATCAATGGTAATAGCCCATGAAACGGGCCAGAATCGGCCAAAATGGCGAGTATTGATGAACGACACGTAAATGCACCTTGGGCTTCGGCAACCATAAAAATCGCTCTGGGACCCCAAATTGGTGAGTAGTAGTCCACGAAACGGGCCAGAATCGGCCAAAACAGTGAGTGTTAATGACCTGCACGTAAGCGCACCTCAGGGTTCAGTAACCAGGCAAATTGCTCCTTACCCCAAAACGGTGAGTAATAGTCCATGAAACGGGTGAGAATCGACCAAAATGGTGGCCGTTGATGAACGATATGTAAGCGCACCTTGGGGTTCAGCAACCATAAAAAATCGCACAGGGACCCCAAAATGTAGAGTAATAGCCATTTAAACGGGCTAGAATCGGCCGAAACGACTAGTGCTGATGAACGATACGTAAGCACACCTTGGGGTTTAGCAATCATAAAAATCGCTCCAACACCGCAAAACGGTGAGTAATAGTCCACGAAACGGGCTAAAATCAGCCAAAACGGCCTGTGTTGATGTCCTGCACATAATCGCACCTTGGAGTTTAAAACCATGGAAATCGCACAAGGACCCCAAAACGGTGAGTAATAGCCCATGAAACGGGCTAGAATCGGCCAAAACGACGAGTGTTGATGAACCATACGTAAGCACACCTTGGGGTTTAGCAATCATAAAAATCGCTCCGGGACCCGAAAATGGTCCATGAAATGGTCCAGAGTCAGCCAAACGGCGAGTGATGATGACTTGCACATAATCACACGTTGGAGTTTAAAAACCATGGAAATCGCAAAGGGACCCCAAAATGTAGAGTAATAGCCATTTAAACGGGTCAGAATCGGCCGAAACGACGAGTGCTGATGAACGATACGTAAGCACACCTTGGGGTTTAGCAATCATAAAAATTGCTCCAATACCGCAAAACAGTGAGTAGTAGTCCACGAGATGGGCCAAAATCAGCCAAAACGGCGTGTGTTGATGTCCCGCACATAATCGCACCTTGGAGTTTAAAAACCATGGAAATCGCATCGGGACCCCAAAACGGTGAGCACTAGCCCATGAAACGGGCCAGAATCGCCAAAACAACGAGTGTTGATGAATGACATGTAATCGCATCTTGGGTTCATCAACCATTAAAATCGCTTCGGGACCACAAAACGGTGAGTAATAGTCCAAAAACGGGCCAGAATCGGCCAAAAGAGTGGGTGTTAATGACTTGCACGTAAGCGCACATTGGGGTTTAGTAACCGTGAAAATCGCTCTGGAACCCCAAATCGACGAGTAATAGCCCATGAAACACGCCAGAATCAGCCAAAATGGCGAGTGTTGATGAACGACACGTAAGCACACCTCGGGCTTCAGCAATCATAAAAACCGCTCCGGGACCACAAAATCGTGAGTAATAGTCCACGAAACGGGCCAAAATCGGCAAAAATAGTGAGTGTTAATAACCTGCACGTAAGCGCACCTCGGGGTTCAGTAACCATGGAAATTGCTCCTTACCCAAAAATGGTGAGTAATAGTCTATGAAACGGGTCAGAATCGTCAAAATTGTGAGTGTTGATGAACGATACGTAAGCGCACCTTGGGGTTCAGCAACCATAAAAGTCGCTCTGGGACCCCAAAACGGTGAGTAATAGTCCACGAAACGGGCCAGAATCGGCCAAAATGGCGAATGTAAATGTCATGCACGTAAGCGCACCTTGGGGTCAACAAACCAAGAAAATCGCTTTGGGACCCCAAAACGGTCAGTAATAGTCCATGAAACGGGCCAGAATCGTAAATGCACCTCGAGGTTCATCAATCGTGGAAATCGCTCCAAGACCTCGAAATGGTGAGTAATAGTCCTCGAAATGCGCCAAAATCGGCCAAAACTGCAAGTGTTGATTACCTACACGTAAATGCACCTCGGGGATCTTTAATCGGTGAAATTGCTGCAGGACCTCAAAAAGGTGAGCGATCGCCCTTGTGCTCATCAGCCCCAGGACTACTGTTAGCTGATGAGGCACCAACTTGATACAGAAATTCCAAGCAAAATACAAAATATGTAGTACAAGACCATTCTGGTCTGTGAGTACAATAAATGGTTTCTAGTGGTTGAAGGCGGAAGCGGGTTGTGAAACATCAGTGTCTATGGGACTCCATTTTCCATGGGAACAGCTGACCAGGTTAACTCCTATCTTCGCGAGGCTGCTATCACCGTTGATTAGGTTCCGGGGCTGTCATCACGTCGCTCCTCTCCGTGCAAGAAATCTGGCCAAGACAATAGCCAGGGACAAGCCAGTGAGTACTTTGAATGTACTCGCAAACATTATGAACACAGGTATAATATAACAATGATGTGCTGAAAAATATTATATGCTCATGACGTCAGTCACAAAAGATAATAACAATTCTGGTGCACGCAAGCATGTTATTTATGAATATGCAATAACATAGTAGTGGTAAGATTCTGAAATAAATAATAAGCATGCCACAGTCAGGCGTCTGAGCGACACCTCATAAAGGGCTTTAAAAGAAATGCCAAAGTCGGGCGTCTGAGCGACACCTCATAAAGGGCTTTAAAAGAAATGCCACAGTCGGGCGTCTGAGCGACACCTCATAAAGGGCTTTAAAAGAAATGCCACAGTCGGGCGTCTGAGTGACACCTCATAAAGGGCTTATAAAGAATCAGAGTGAATATCCCGGAGCTAAAAACCATCTCAGGGATATTCGATAATACCAAAAATATCACGGGTTAGTTCACAACGAAAATAATAATCATAATCATCATAAGTCACAAGTCACAATCCATGTTCTGGTTTAAGAGTTTCTCCTCCGAAGACCGACACTAAGACCGACACTTGACCCATCCCAGACTGTAAGCGCATCTTGGGGTCCCAAAACGGGTCAGAACCGGGCAAAACGGAGAGTGTTGATGAATGACACATAAGCGCATCTTGGGGTTCAGCAACCATTAAAATCGCTTTGGGACCCCAAAATGGTGATTAATAGTCCACGAAATGGGCCAGACTCAGCCAAAACTGAGAGTGTTAATGACCTACACGTAAGCGCACATTGGGGTTCAGTAACCATAAAATCGCTCCGAAACCCCAAATCAATGAGTAATAGCCCATGAAACGGGCCAGAATCGGCCAAAATGGCGAGTGTTGATGAACGACACGTAAGCTTACCTTGGGCTTCGGCAACCATAAAAATCGCTCTGGGACCCCAAATTGGTGAGTAGTAGTCCACGAAACGGGCCAGAATCTGCCAAAACAGCGAGTGTTAATGACCTGCACGTAGGCCCACCTCGGGGTTCAGTAACCATGGAAATTGCTCCTTACCCCAAAAAGGTGAGTAATAGTCCATGAAACGGGTCAGAATCGACCAAAACGGTGGGCGTTGATGAACGATATGTAAGCGCACCTTGGGGTTCAGCAACCATAAAAAATTGCTCCGGGACCCCAAAACAGTGAGGGTTAATGTCATGCACGTAAGCGCACCTTGGGGTTCATAAACCAAGAAAATCGCTTTGGGACCCCCAAACAGTGAGTAATAGTCCACGAAACGGGCCAGAATCGGCTAAACCTGCGAGTGTTGATGACCGAGGTTCATCAATCATAAAACTCGCTCCGAGACCCCAAAATGGTGAGTAATAGTCCATGAACACGCCAAAATCGACAAAAATTGCTACTGTTGATGACCAACATGCAAACGCACCTCGGGGATCATTAATCATGGAAATCGCTCCAGGACCTCAAAAGGTGAGCAATAGCCCATGAGACGGACCGATTCAGCCAAAATGGCGAGTGTTCATGACATGCACGTAATAGCACCTTGGAGTTCTAAAGCCATGTTCGCACAGGGACCCCAAAACGGTGAGTAATAGCCCATGAAACAGGCTAGAATTGTCCAAAATGACGAGTGTTGATGAACCATGCATAAGCACACCTTGGGGTTTAGCAATCATAAAAATCGCTCCGGGACCCGAAAATGGTCCATGAAACGGTCCAGAATCAGCCAAAATGGCGAGTGATGATGACCTGCACGTAATGGCACCTTGGAGTTCTACAGCCATGGAAATCGCACAAGGACCCCAAAACGGTGAGTAATAGCCCATGAAACAGGCTAGAATCGACCAAAACGACGAGTGTTGATGAACGATACGTAAGCACACCTTGGGGTTTAGCAATCATAAAAATCGCTCCGAGATCGCAAAATGGTGAGTAATAGTCCATGAAACGGGCCAAAATCAGCCAAAATGGCGTGTGTTGATATCCTGCATGTAGTCGCACCTTGGAGTTTAAAAACCATGGAAATCGCACCGGGACCCCAAAACAGTGAGTAATAGCGCATGAAACGGGTCAGGATCGGCAAAACAGCGAGTGTTGATGAATGACATGTAAGCGCATGTTGGGTTTCAGCAACCATTAAAATCACTTCGGGACCACAAAACGGTGAGAAATAGTCCAAGAAACAGGTCAGAATCGGCCAAAACAACGGGTGTTAATGACTTGCACGTAAGCGCACATTGTGGTTTAGTAACCATGAAAATCGCTCCGGAACACCAAATCGACGAGTAATAGCCCATGAAACGTGCCAGAATCGGACAAAATGGCGAGTGTTGATGAACGACACGTAAGCACACCTCGGGCTTCAACAATCATAAAAACCGCTCCGGGACCACAAAATGGTGAGTAATAGTCGACAAAACGGGCCAAAATCGGCCAAAATAGTGAGTGTTAATAACCTGCACGTAGGCGCACCTCGGGGTTCAGTAACCATGGAAATTGCTCCTTACCCCAGAACAGTGAGTAATAGTCTATGAAACGGGTTAGAATCGTCAAAACGGTGAGTGTTGATGAACGATATGTAAGCGCACCTTGGGGTTCAGCTACCATAAAGTCGCTCTGGGATCCCAAAACGGTGAGTAATAGTCCATGAAATGGGCCAGAATCGACCAAAATGGCGAGTGTAAATGTCATGCACGTAAGCGCACCTTGGGGTCGAACCAAGAAATTCGCTTCAGGGCCCCAAAACGGTCAGTAATAGTCCATGAAACATGCCAGAATCGGCCAAACCTGCGAGTGTTGATGACCGATAGGTAAATGCACCCCGAGGTTCATCAATCGTGGAAATCGCTCCAAGACCTCAAAATGGTGAGTAATAGTCCAGGAACTGCGCCAAAATCGGCAAAAATTGCTAGTGTTGATGACCTACACGTAAACGCACCTCGGGGATCATTAATCGTGGAAATCCATCCAGGACCTCAAAAAGGCGAGTGTCGTGACCTGCACGTAATAGGACCTTGTAGCTCAACAACCAAGGAAATCGCACAGGGACCCCAAAACAGTGAGTAATAGCCCATGAAACGGGTCAGAACCGGGCAAAACGGAGAGTGCTGATGAATGACACGTAAGCGCATCTTGGGGTTCAGCAACCATTAAAATCGCTTCAGGACCCCAAAATGGTGATTAATAATCCACGAAACGGGCCAGAATCAGCCAAAACTGAGAGTGTTAATGACCTACACGTAAGCGCACATTGGGGTTCAGTAACCATAAAATCGCTCCGAAACCCCAAATCAATGAGTAATAGCCCATGAAACGGGCCAGAATCGGCCAAAATGGCGAGTGTTGATGAACGACACGTAAGCTTACCTTGGGCTTCGGCAACCATAAAAATCGCTCTGGGACCCCAAATTTGTGAGTAGTAGTCCACGAAACGGGCCAGAATCGGCCAAAACAGCGAGTGTTAATGACCTGCACGTAGGCCCACCTCGGGGTTCAGTAACCATGGAAATTGCTCCTTACCCCAAAAAGGTGAGTAATAGTCCATGAAACGGGTCAGAATCGACCAAAACGGTGGGCGTTGATGAACAATACGTAAGCGCACCTTGGGGTTCAGCAACCATAAAAAATTGCTCTGGGACCCCAAAACGGTGAGTGTTAATGTCATGCACATAAGCGCACCTTGGGGTTCATAAACCAAGAAAATCGCTTCGGGGCCCCAAAACGGTGAGTAATAGTCAACGAAATGGGCCAGAATCGGCCAAACCTGCGAGTGTTGGTGACCGAGGTTCATCAATCATAAAAATCACTCCGAGAACCCAAAATGGTGAGTAATAGTGCACGAACGCGCCAAAATCGACAAAAACTGCTAGTGTTGATGACCTACACGTAAACCACCTCAGGGATCATTAATCGTGGAAATCGCTCCAGGACCTCAAAAGGTTAGCAATAGCCCATGAGAAGGGCCGAATCAGCCAAAATGGCGAATGTTGATGACCTGCATGTAATAGTACCTTGGAGTTCTACAACTATGGAAATCGCACAGGGACCCCAAAATGGCTAGTAATAGCCCATGAAACGGGCTAGACTCGGCCAAAACGACGAGTGTTGATGAACCATACGTAAGCACACCTTGGGGTTTAGCAATCATAAAAATCGCTCCGAGATCGCAAAATGGTCATTAATAGTCCACGAAACAAGCCAAAATCAGCCAAAACGTCGAGTGTTGATGTCATGAACGTAATCGCACCTTGGAGTTTAAAAACCATGGAAATGGCACCGGCACCCTAAAACGTGAGTAATAGCCCATGAAACGGTCCAGAATCGGCAAAACAGCGAGTGTTGATGAATGACATGTAAGTGCATCTTGGGGTTCAGCAACCATTAAAATCGCTTCAGGGCCCAAAACGGTTTGTAATAGTCCAAGAAACGTGCTAGAATCGGCCAAAACAGAGAGTGTTAATGACCTGCACGTAAGCGCACATTGGGGTTTAGTAAGCATGAAAATCGCTCCGGAACCCCAAATCGACGAGTAATAGCCCATGAAACACGCCAGAATCGGCCAAAATGGCGATTGTTGATGAACGACACGTAAGCGCAACGCGGGCTTCAGCAATCATAAAATCCGCTCCGGGGCACCAAAATGGTGAGTAATACTCCATGAAACGGGCCAAAATCGGCCAAAATAGCGAGTGTTAATAACCTGCATGTAAGCGCACCTCGGGGTTCAGTAATCATGGAAATTGCTCCTTACCCCAACACGGTGAGTAATAGTCTATGAAACAGGTCAGAATCGTCAAAACGGTGAGTGTTGATGAACGATACGTAAGCGCACCTTGGGGTTCAGCAACTATAAAAATAGCTCCGAGACCCCAAAACGGTTAGTAAAAGTCCATGAAACGGGTCAGAATCGGTCAAAACTGTGGGTGTTGATGAACAATACGTAACCGCACCTTGGGGTTCAGCAACCATAAAAATCGTTCTGGGACCCCAAAACGGCAAGTGTTAATGTCATGCACGTAAGCGCACATTGGGGTTTAGTAACCATAAAATTGCTCTGAAACCCCAAATCAATGGTAATAGCCCATGAAACGGGCCAGAATTGGCCAAAATGGCGAGTATTGATGAACGACACGTAAACGCAACTTGGGCTTCGGCAACCATAAAAATCGCTCTGGGACCCCAAATTGGTGAGTAGTAGTCCACGAAACGGGCCAGAATCGGCCAAAACAGTGAGTGTTAATGACCTGCACGTAAGCGCACCTCGGGGTTCATTAACCAGGCAAATTGCTCCTTACCCCAAAACGGTGAGTAATAGTCCATGAAACGGGTCAGAATCGACCAAAATGGTGGCCGTTGATGAACGATATGTAAGCGCACCTTGGGGTTCAGCAACCATAAAAAATCGCATAGGGACCCCAAAATGTAGAGTAATAGCCATTTAAACGGGCTAGAATCGGCCAAAACGACTAGTGCTGATGAACGATACGTAAGCACACCTTGGGGTTTAGCAATCATAAAAATCGCACCAACACCGCAAAACGGTGAGTAATAGTCCACGAAACGGGCTAAAATCAGCCAAAACGGCCTGTGTTGATGTCCTGCACATAATCGCACCTTGGAGTTTAAAACCATGGAAATCGCACAAGGACCCCAAAACGGTGAGTAATAGCCCATGAAACGGGCTAGAATCGGCCAAAACGACGAGTGTTGATGAACCATACGTAAGCACACCTTGGGGTTTAGCAATCATAAAAATCGCTCCGGGACCCGAAAATGGTCCATGAAATGGTCCAGAATCAGCCAAACGGCGAGTGATGATGACTTGCACATAATCACACGTTGGAGTTTAAAAACCATGGAAATCACAAAGGGACCCCAAAATGTAGAGTAATAGCCATTTAAACGGGTTAGAATCGGCCGAAACGACGAGTGCTGATGAACGATACGTAAGCACACCTTGGGGTTTAGCAATCATAAAAATCGCTCCAATACCGCAAAACGGTGAGTAGTAGTCCACGAAATGGGCCAAAATCAGCCAAAACGGCGTGTGTTGATGTCCCGCACATAATCGCACCTTGGAGTTTAAAAACCATGGAAATCGCATCGGGACCCCAAAACGGTGAGCACTAGCCCATGAAACGGGCCAGAATCGCCAAAACAACGAGTGTTGATGAATGACATGTAATCGCATCTTGGGTTCATCAACCATTAAAATCGCTTCGGGACCACAAAACGGTGAGTAATAGTCCAAAAACGGGCCAGAATCGGCCAAAAGAGTGGGTGTTAATGACTTGCACGTAAGCGCACATTGGGGTTTAGTAACCGTGAAAATCGCTCTGGAACCCCAAATCGAAGAGTAATAGCCCATGAAACGCGCCAGAATCAGCCAAAATGGTGAGTGTTGATGAACGACACGTAAGCACACCTCGGGCTTCAGCAATCATAAAAACCGCTTCGGGGCCACAAAATCATGAGTAATAGTCCACGAAACGGGCCAAAATCGGCAAAAATAGTGAGTGTTAATAACCTGCACGTAAGCGCACCTTGGGGTTCAGTAACCATGGAAATTGCTCCTTACCCCAAAATGGTGAGTAATAGTCTATGAAACGGGTCAGAATCATCAAAATTGTGAGTGTTGATGAACGATACGTAAGCGCACCTTGGGGTTCAGCAACCATAAAAGTCGCTCTGGGACCCCAAAACGGTGAGTAATAGTCCACGAAACGGGCCAGAATCGGCCAAAATGGCGAATGTAAATGTCATGCACGTAAGCGCACCTTGGGGTCAACAAACCAACAAAATCGCTTTGGGACCCCAAAACGGTCAGTAATAGTCCATGAAACGGGCCAGAATCGTAAATGCACCTCGAGGTTCATCAATCGTGGAAATCGCTCCAAGACCTCGAAATGGTGAGTAATAGTCCTCGAAATGCGCCAAAATCGGCCAAAACTGCAAGTGTTGATTACCTACACGTAAATGCACCTCGGGGATCTTTAATCGGTGAAATTGCTGCAGGACCTCAAAAAGGTGAGCAATAGCCCATGAGACGGGTCGAATCAGCCAAAACGACGAGTGTGTCGATGACCTGCACGTAATAGGACCTTGTGTGACGACCGGTTCTCCGGGTATTAATTCCCAGAAAATCGCCCTTGTGCTCATCAGCCCCAGGACTACTGTTAGCTGATGAGGCACCAACTTCATACAGGAATTCCAAGCGAAATACAAAATATGTAGTACAAGACCATTCTGGTCTGTGAGTACAATAAATGGTTTCTTGTGGTTGATGGCGGAAGCGGGTTGTGAAACATCAGTGTCTATGGGACTCCATTTTCCATGGGAACAGCTGACCAGGTTAACTCCTATCTTCGTGAGGCTGCTATCACCGTTGATTAGATTCCGGGGCTGTCATCACGTCGCTCCTCTCCGTGCAAGAAATCTGGCCAAGACAATAGCCAGGGACAAGCCAGTGAGTACTTTGAATGTACTCGCAAACATTATGAACACAGGTATAATATAACAATGATGTGCTGAAAAATATTATATGCTCATGACGTCAGTCACAAAAGATAATAACAATTCTGGTGCACGCAAGCATGTTATTTATGAATATGCAATAACATAGTAGTGGTAAGATTCTGAAATAAATAATAAGCATGCCACAGTCGGGCGTCTGAGCGACACCTCATAAAGGGCTTTAAAAGAAATGCCACAGTCGGGCGTCTGAGCGACACCTCATAAAGGGCTTTAAAAGAAATGCCACAGTCGGGCGTCTGAGCGACACCTCATAAAGGGCTTTAAGAGAAATGCCACAGTTGGGCCTCTGAGC
>NC_057807.1:4156833-4178772 GCF_018294505.1 Triticum aestivum
TCTGAGCGACACCTCATAAAGGGCTTTAAAAGAAATGCCACAGTCGGGCGTCTGAGCGACACCTCATAAAGGGCTTTAAAAGAAATGCCACAGTCGGGCGTCTGAGTGACACCTCATAAAGGGCTTATAAAGAATCAGAGTGAATATCCCGGAGCTAAAAACCATCCCAGGGATTTTCGATAATACCAAAAATATCACGGGTTAGTTCACAACGAAAATAATAATCATAATCATCATAAGTCACAAGTCACAATCCATCTTCTGGTTTAACAGTTTCTCCTCCGAAGACCGACACTAAGACCGACACTTGACCCATCCCAGACTGTAAGCGCATCTTGGGGTCCCAAAACGGGTCAGAACCGGGCAAAACGGAGAGTGTTGATGAATGACACATAAGCGCATCTTGGGGTTCAGCAACCATTAAAATCGCTTTGGGACCCCAAAATGGTGATTAATAGTCCACGAAACGGGCCAGACTCAGCCAAAACTGAGAGTGTTAATGACCTACACGTAAGCGCACATTGGGGTTCAGTAACCATAAAATCGCTCCGAAACCCCAAATCAATGAGTAATAGCCCATGAAACGGGCCAGAATCGGCCAAAATGGCGAGTGTTGATGAACGACACGTAAGCTTACCTTGGGCTTCGGCAACCATAAAAATCGCTCTGGGACCCCAAATTGGTGAGTAGTAGTCCACGAAACGGGCCAGAATCGGCCAAAACAGCGAGTGTTAATGACCTGCACGTAGGCCCACCTCGGGGTTCAGTAACCATGGAAATTGCTCCTTACCCCAAAAAGGTGAGTAATAGTCCATGAAACGGGTCAGAATCGACCAAAACGGTGGGCGTTGATGAACGATATGTAAGCGCACCTTGGGGTTCAGCAACCATAAAAAATTGCTCCGGGACCCCAAAACAGTGAGGGTTAATGTCATGCACGTAAGCGCACCTTGGGGTTCATAAACCAAGAAAATCGCTTCGGGACCCCCAAACAGTGAGTAATAGTCCACGAAACGGGCCAGAATCGGCTAAACCTACGAGTGTTGATGACCGAGGTTCATCAATCATAAAACTCGCTCCGAGACCCCAAAATGGTGAGTAATAGTCCATGAACACGCCAAAATCGACAAAAATTGCTACTGTTGATGACCTACATGTAAACGCACCTCGGGGATCATTAATCATGGAAATCGCTCCAGGACCTCAAAAGGTGAGCAATAGCCCATGAAACGGACCGATTCAGCCAAAATGGCGAGTGTTCATGACATGCACGTAATAGCACCTTGGAGTTCTAAAGCCATGGTCGCACAGGGACCCCAAAACGGTGAGTAATAGCCCATGAAACGGGCTAGAATTGTCCAAAATGACGAGTGTTGATGAACCATGCATAAGCACACCTTGGGGTTTAGCAATCATAAAAATCGCTCCGGGACCCGAAAATGGTCCATGAAACGGTCCAGAATCAGCCAAAATGGCGAGTGATGATGACCTGCACGTAATGGCACCTTGGAGTTCTACAGCCATGGAAATCGCACAAGGACTCCAAAACGGTGAGTAATAGCCCATGAAACAGGCTAGAATCGACCAAAACGACGAGTGTTGATGAACGATACGTAAGCACACCTTGGGGTTTAGCAATCATAAAAATCGCTCCGAGATTGCAAAATGGTGAGTAATAGTCCATGAAACGGGCCAAAATCAGCCAAAATGGCGTGTGTTGATGTCCTGCATGTAATCGCACCTTGGAGTTTAAAAACCATGGAAATCGCACCGAGACCCCAAAACAGTGAGTAATAGCGCATGAAACGGGTCAGGATCGGCAAAACAGCGAGTGTTGATGAATGACATGTAAGCGCATGTTGGGGTTCAGCAACCATTAAAATCGCTTCGGGACCACAAAACGGTGAGAAATAGTCCAAGAAACAGGTCAGAATCGGCCAAAACAACGGGTGTTAATGACTTGCACGTAAGCGCACATTGTGGTTTAGTAACCATGAAAATCGCTCCGGAACACCAAATCGACGAGTAATAGCCCATGAAACGTGCCAGAATCGGAGAAAATGGCGAGTGTTGATGAACGACACGTAAGCACACCTCGGGCTTCAACAATCATAAAAACCGCTCCGGGACCACAAAATGGTGAGTAATAGTCGACAAAACGGGCCAAAATCGGCCAAAATAGTGAGTGTTAATAACCTGCACGTAGGCGCACCTCGGGGTTCAATAACCATGGAAATTGCTCCTTACCCCCAAAACAGTGAGTAATAGTCTATGAAACGGGTTAGAATCGTCAAAACGGTGAGTGTTGATGAACGATATGTAAGCGCACCTTGGGGCTCAGCTACCATAAAGTCGCTCTGGGATCCCAAAACGGTGAGTAATAGTCCATGAAATGGGCCAGAATCGACCAAAATGGCGAGTGTAAATGTCATGCACGTAAGCGCACCTTGGGGTCGAACCAAGAAACTCGCTTCGGGGCCCCAAAACGGTCAGTAATAGTCCATGAAACATGCCAGAATCGGCCAAACCTGCGAGTGTTGATGACCGATAGGTAAATGCACCCCGAGGTTCATCAATCGTGGAAATCGCTCCAAGACCTCAAAATGGTGAGTAATAGTCCAGGAACTGCGCCAAAATCGGCAAAAATTGCTAGTGTTGATGACCTACACGTAAACGCACCTCGGGGATCATTAATCGTGGAAATCCCTCCAGGACCTCAAAAAGGCGAGTGTCGATGACCTGCACGTAATAGGACCTTGTAGCTCAACAACCAAGGAAATCGCACAGGGACCCCAAAACAGTGAGTAATAGCCCATGAAACGGGTCAGAACCGGGCAAAACGGAGAGTGTTGATGAATGACACGTAAGCGCATCTTGGGGTTCAGCAACCATTAAAATCGCTTCAGGACCCCAAAATGGTGATTAATAATCCACGAAACGGGCCAGAATCAGCAAAAACTGAGAGTGTTAATGACCTACACGTAAGCGCACATTGGGGTTCAGTAACCATAATATTGCTCCGAAACCCCAAATCAATGAGTAATAGCCCATGAAACGGGCCAGAATCGGCCAAAATGGCGAGTGTTGATGAACGACACGTAAGCTTACCTTGGGCTTCGGCAACCATAAAAATCGCTCTGGGACCCCAAATTGGTGAATAGTAGTCCACGAAACGGGCCAGAATCGGCCAAAACAGTGAGTGTTAATGACCTGCACGTAGGCCCACCTCGGGGTTCAGTAACCATGGAAATTGCTCCTTACCCCAAAAAGGTGAGTAATAGTCCATGAAACGGGTCAGAATCGACCAAAACGGTGGGCGTTGATGAACAATACGTAAGCGCACCTTGGGGTTCAGCAACCATAAAAAATTGCTCTGGGACCCCAAAACGGTGAGTGTTAATGTCATGCACATAAGCGCACCTTGGGGTTCATAAACCAAGAAAATCGCTTCGGGACCCCAAAACGGTGAGTAATAGTCAACGAAATGGGCCAGAATCGGCCAAACTTGCGAGTGTTGGTGACCGAGGTTCATCAATCATAAAAATCACTCCGAGAACCCAAAATGGTGAGTAATAGTCCACGAACGCGCCAAAATCGACAAAAACTGCTAGTGTGGATGACCTACACGTAAACGCACCTCAGGGATCATTAATCGTGGAAATCGCGCCAGGACCTCAAAAGGTTAGCAATAGCCCATGAGAAGGGTCGAATCAGCCAAAATGGCGAATGTTGATAACCTGCATGTAATAGTACCTTGGAGTTCTACAACTATGGAAATCGCACAGGGACCCCAAAACGGCTAGTAATAGCCCATGAAACGGGCTAGACTCGGCCAAAACGACGAGTGTTGATGAACCATACGTAAGCACACCTTGGGGTTTAGCAATCATAAAAATCGCTCCGAGATCGCAAAATGGTGAGTAATAGTCCACGAAACAAGCCAAAATCAGCCAAAACGTCGAGTGTTGATGTCATGAACGCAATCGCACCTTGGAGTTTAAAAACCATGGAAATGGCACCGGCACCCTAAAACGTGAGTAATAGCCCATGAAACGGTCCAGAATCGGCAAAACAGCGAGTGTTGATGAATGACATGTAAGTGCATCTTGGGGTTCAGCAACCATTAAAATCGCTTCAGGGCCCAAAACGGTTTGTAATAGTCCAAGAAACGTGCTAGAATCGGCCAAAACAGAGAGTGTTAATGACCTGCACGTAAGCGCACATTGGGGTTTAGTAAGCATGAAAATCGCTCCGGAACCCCAAATCGACGAGTAATAGCACATGAAACACGCCAGAATCGGCCAAAATGGCGATTGTTGATGAACGACACGTAAGCGCAACGCGGGCTTCAGCAATCATAAAATCCGCTCCGGGGCACCAAAATGGTGAGTAATACTCCATGAAACGGGCCATAATCGGCCAAAATAGCGAGTGTTAATAACCTGCACGTAAGCGCACCTCGGGGTTCAGTAATCATGGAAATTGCTCCTTACCCCAACACGGTGAGTAATAGTCTATGAAACAGGTCAGAATCGTCAAAACGGTGAGTGTTGATGAACGATACGTAAGCGCACCTTGGGGTTCAGCAACTATAAAAATAGCTCCGAGACCCCAAAACGGTGAGTAAAAGTCCATGAAACGGGTCAGAATCGGTCAAAACTGTGGGTGTTGATGAACAATACGTAACCGCACCTTGGGGTTCAGCAACCATAAAAATCGTTCTGGGACCCCAAAACGGCAAGTGTTAATGTCATGCACGTAAGCGCACATTGGGGTTTAGTAACCATAAAATCGCTCTGAAACCCCAAATCAATGGTAATAGCCCATGAAACGGGCCAGAATCGGCCAAAATGGCGAGTATTGATGAACGACATGTAAACGCACCTTGGGCTTCGGCAACCATAAAAATCGCTCTGGGACCCCAAATTGGTGAGTAGTAGTCCACGAAACGGGCCAGAATCGGCCAAAACAGCGAGTGTTAATGACCTGCATGTAAGCGCACCTCGGGGTTCAGTAACCATGGAAATTGGTCCTTACCACAAAACGGTGAGTAATAGTCTATGAAATGGATCAGAATCGTCAAAACGGTGAGTGCTGATGAACGATACGTAAGCGCACCTTGGGGTTCAGCAACCATAAAAGTCGCTCTGGGACCCCAAAATGGTGAGTAATAGTCCATGAAATGGGCCAGAATCGGCCAAAATGGCGAGTGTTAATGTCATGCACGTAAGCGCACCTTCGGGTCCATAATCCAATAAAATCGCTTCGGGACCCCAAAACGGTCAGTAATAGTCCACGAAACGGGCCAGAATCGGCCAAACCTGCGAGTGTTGATCGTCG
Source organism: Triticum aestivum (assembly GCF_018294505.1). Taxonomy (NCBI): domain Eukaryota; kingdom Viridiplantae; phylum Streptophyta; class Magnoliopsida; order Poales; family Poaceae; genus Triticum; species Triticum aestivum. Next base: position 4,162,174 of record NC_057807.1, read on the forward strand.
ATAGGTAAATACACCCCGAGGTTCATCAATCGTGGAAATCGCTCCAAGACCTCGAAATGGTGAGCAATAGTCCATGAAATGACCTACATGTAAACACACCTCGGGGATCATTAATCGTGGAAATCGCTCAAGGACCTCAAAAAGGTGAGCAATAGCCCATGAGACGGGTCGAATCAGCCAAAACAGCTAGTGTCGATGACCTGCACGTAATAGGACCTTGTAGTTCAACAAGCAAGGAAATCGCACAGGGACCCCAAAATGGTGAGTAATAGCCCATGAAACGGGCCAGAATCGGGCAAAACGGAGAGTGTTGATGAATGACACGTAAGCGCATCTTGGGGTTCAGCAACCATTAAAATCGCTTTGGGACCCCAAAATGGTGATTAATAGTCCACGAAACGGGCCAGAATCAGCGAAAATTGTGAGTGTTAATGAGCTACACATAAGCACACATTAGGGTTCAGTAACCATAAAATCGCTCTGAAACCCCAAATCAATGAGTAATAGCCCATGAAACGGGCCAGAATCGGCCAAAATGGCGAGTGTTGATGAACGACACGTAAGCACACCTTGGGCTTCGGCAACCATAAAAATCGCTCTGGGACCCCAAATTGGTGAGTAGTAGTCCATGAAACGGGCCAGAATCGGCCAAAACAGCGAGTGTTAATGACCTGCACGTAAGCGCACTTCAGGGTTCAGTAACCATGGAAATTGCTCCTTACCCCAAAACGGTGAGTAATAGTCTATCAAACGGGTCAGAATCGTCAAAGAGGTGAGTGTTGATGAACGATACGTAAGCGCACCTTGGGGTTCAGCAACCATAAAAGTCGCTCTAGGATCCCAAAATGGTGAATAATAGTCAATGAAATGGGCCAGAATTGGCCAAAATGGTGAGTTTTAATTTCATGCACATAAGCGCACCTTGGGGTCCATAAACCAAGAAAATCGCTTCAGGACCCCAAAACGGTCAGTAATAGTCCACGAAACGGGCCAGAATTGGCCAAACCTGCAAGTGTTGATGACCGATAGAATAATGCACCCCGAGGTTCATCAATCGTGGAAATCGCTCCAAGACCTCAAAATGGTGAGTAATAGTCCACGAATTGCACCAAAATCAGCCAAAACTGTAAGTGTTGATGACATACACGTAAACGCACCTCGGGGATCATTAATCGTGGAAATCTCTCCAGGACCTCAAAAAGGTGAGCAATAGCCCATGAGACGGGTCGAATCAGCCAAAACGGCTAGTGTCGATGACCTGCACGTAATAGGACCATGTAGTCCAACAACCAAGGAAATCGCACAGGGACCCCAAAATGGTGAGTAATAGCCCATGAAACGGGCCAGAATCGTGCAAAACAGAGAGTGTTGATGAATGACACGTAAGCGCATCTTGGGGTTCAGCAACCATTAAAATCGCTTCGGGATCCCAAAATGGAGATTAATAGTCCATGAAATGGGCCAGAATCAGCCAAAACTACGAGTGTTAATGACCTACACGTAAGCGCACATTGGGGTTCAGTAACCATAAAATCGCTCTGAAACCCCAAATTAATGGTAATAGCCCATGAAACGGGCCAGAATCGGCAAAAATGGCAAGGATTGATGAACGACACGTAAACGCACCTTGGGCTTCGGCAACCATAAAATTCGCTCCGGGACCCCAAATTGGTGATAGTAGTCCACGAAACGGGACAGAATCGGCCAAAACAGTGAGTGTTAATGACCTGCACGTAAGCGCACCTCAGGGTTCAGTAACCATGGAAATTGCTCCTTACCCCAAAACGGTGAGTAATAGTCCATGCAACGGGTCAGAATCGACCAAAACGATGGGCGTTGATGAACGATATGTAAGTGCACCTTGGGGTTCAGCAACCATAAAAAATCGCTCCGGGACCCCAAAACGGTGAGTGTTAATGTCATGCACGTAAGCGCACCTTGGGGTTCATAAACCAAGAAAATCGCTTCGGGCCCCAAAACGGTGAGTAATAGTCCATGAAACGGGCCAGAATCTGCCAAACCTGCGAGTGTTGATGACCCAGGTTCATCAATCATAAAAATCGCTTCAAGTCCCCAAAATGGTGAGTAATAGTCCACGATCGCGCTAAAATCGACAAAAACTGCTAGTGTTGATGACCTACACGTAAACGCATGTCGGGGATCATTAATCGTGGAAATCGCTCCAGGACCTCAAAAGGTGAGCAATAGCCCATGAGACGGGCCGAATCAGCCAAAATGGCGAGTGTTCATGACATGCACGTAATAGCACCTTGGAGTTCTGAAGCCATGGAAATCACACAGGGACCCCAAAACGGTGAGTAATAGCCCATGAAATGGGCTAGAATCGGCCAAAACGACGAGTGTTGATGAACCATACGTAAGCACACCTTGGAGTTTAGCAATCACAAAAATATCTCCGGGACCCGAAAATGGTCCATGAAACGGTCCAGAATCAGCCAAAACTGCGAGTGATGATGACTCGCACATAATCACACGTTGGAGTTTAAAAACCATGGAAATCGCATAGGGACCCCAAAATGTAGAGTAATAGCCATTTAAACGGGCTAGCATCGGTCGAAAGGACGAGTGCTGATGAACGATACGTAAGCACACCTTGGGTTTAGCAATCATAAAAATCGCTCCAAGACCGCAAAACGGTGAGTAATAGTCCATGAAACGGGCCAAAATCAGCCAAAACGGCGTGTGTTGATGTCCTGAACATAATCGCACCTTGGAGTTTAAAAACCATGGAAATCGCATCAGGACCCCAAAACGGTGAGTAATAGCCCATGAAACGGGCCAGAATCCCCAAAACAATGAGTGTTGATGAATGACATGTAGTCGCATCTTGGGGTTCATCAACCATTAAAATCGCTTCCGGACCATGAAACAGTGAATAATAGTCCAAGAGATGGGCCAGAATCGGCCAAAACAGCGGGTGTTAATGACTTGCACGTAAGCGCACATTGAGGTTTAGTAACCATGAAAATCGCTCTGGAACCCCAAATCGACGAGAAATAGCCCATGAAATGCGCGAGAATCGGCCAAAATGGCGAGTGTTGATGAATCACACATAAGCACACCTCGGGCTTCAGCAATCATAAAAACCGCTCCGGAACCACAAAATGGTGAGTAATAGTCCACGAAACGGTCCAAAATCGGCAAAAATAGTGAGTGTTAATAACCTGCACGTAAGTGCACCTCGGGGTTCAGTAACCATGGAAATTGCTCCTTACCCGAAAACGGTGAGTAATAGTCCATGAAACGGGTCAGAATCGTCAAAACAGTGAGTGTTGATGAACGATACGTAAGCGCACCTTGGGGTTCAGCAACCATAAAAGTCGCTCTGGGACCCCAAAAGGTGAGTAATAGTCCATGAAATGGGCCAGAATCGGCCAAAACGGCGAGTGTTAATGTCATGCACGTAACGCACCTTGGGGTCCACAAACCAAGAAAATCGCTTCGGGACCCCAAAACAGTCAGTAATAGTCCACGAAATGGGCCAGAATCGGCCAAGCCTGCGAGTGTTGATGACCGATAGGTAAATGCACCCTGAGGTTCATCAATCGTGGAAATCGCTCCAAGACCTCAAAATGGTGAGTAATAGTCCACGAAATGCACCAAAATCGGCCAAAACTGCAAGTGTTGATTACCTACACGTAAACGCACCTCGAGGATCATTAATCGGTGAAACCGCTCCAGGACCTCAAAAAAGTGAGCAATAGCCCATGAGACGGGTCGAATCAGCCAAAACGGCGAGTGTGTCGATGACCTGCACGCAATAGGACCTTGTAGTTCAACAACCAAGGAAATCGCACACGGACCCCAAAATGGTGAGTAATAGCCCATGAAACGGGCCAGAATCGGGCAAAACGAAGAGTGTTGATGAATGACACGTAAGCGCATCTTGGGGTTCAGCAACCATAAAAAATCGCTTCGGGACCCCAAAATGGTGATTAATAGTCCACGAAACGGGCCAGAATCAGCGAAAATTGTGAGTGTTAATGACCTACCCGAAAGCGCACATTGGGGTTCAGTAACCATAAAATGGCGAGTGTTGATGAACGACACGTAAGCGCACCTTGGGCTTAGGCAACCATAAAAATCGCTCTGGGACACCAAATTGGTGAGTAGTAGTCCAATGAACGGGCCAAAATCGGCCAAAACAGCGAGTGTTAATGACCTGCACATAAGCGCACCTCGGGGTTCGGTAACCATGGAAATTTCTCCTTACCCCAAAACAGTGAGTAATAGTCCATGAAACGGGTCAGAATCGACCAAAATGGTGGGCGTTGATGAACTATATGTAAGCGCACCTTGAGGTTCAGCAACCATAAAAAATCGCTCCGGGACCCCAAAATAGTGAGGGTTAATGTCATGCACGTAAGCGCACCTTGGGGTTCATAAACCAAGAAAATCGCTTCGGGACCCCAGAACGGTGAGTAATAGTCCACGAAACGGGCCAGAATCGGCTAAACCTGCGAGTGTTGATGACACAGGTTCATCAATCATAAAAATTGCTCCGAGACACCAAAATGGTGAGTAATAGTCCACGAACACGCCAAAATCGACAAAAACTGCTAGTGTTGATGACCTACACGTAAACGCACCTCGGGGATCATTAATCATGGAAATCACTCCAGGACCTCAAAAGGTGAGCAATAGCCCATGAGACGGGCCGAATCAGCCAAAATGGCGAGTGTTCGTGACATGCACGTAATAGCACCTTGGAGTTCTAAAGCCATGGAAATCGCACACGGACCCCAAAATGGTGAGTAATAGCCCATGAAACGGGCTAGAATCGTCCAAAACGACGAGTGTTGATGAACCATGCGTAAGCACACCTTGGGGTTTAGCAATCATAAAAATCACTCCGGCACCCGAAAATGGTCCATGAAACGGTCCAGAATCAGCCAAAATAGCGAGTGATGATGACCTGCACGTAATGGCACCTTGGAGTTCTACAGCCATGGAAATCGCACAGGGACGCCAAAACGGTGAGTAATAGCCCATGAAACAGGCTAGAATCGGCCAAAACGACGAGTGTTGATGAACGATACGTGAGCACACCTTGGGGTTTAGCAATCATAAAAATCGCTCCGAGATCGCAAAACGGTGAGTAATAGTCCACAAAAAGGGCCAAAATGAGCCAAAACGGCGTGTGTTAATGTCCTGCATGTAATCGCACCTTGGAGTTTAAAAACCATGGAAATCGCACCGGGACCCCAAAACGGTGAGTAATAGCGCATGAAACGGGACAGAATCAGCAAAACAGCGAGTGTTGATGAATACCATGTAAGCGCATCTTGGGGTTCAGCAACCATTAAAATCGCTTCGGGACCCCAAAACGGTGAGTAATAGTCCAAGAAACGTCCAGAATCGGCCAAAACAGCGGGTATTAATGACTTGCACGTAAGCGCACATTGGGGTTTAGTAACCATGAAAATCGCTCCGGAACCCCAAATCGACGAGTTATAGCCCATGAAATGCGCCAGAATCGGCCAAAATGGCGAGTGTTGATGAACGACACATAAGCACACCTCGGGCTTCAGCAATCATAAAAACCGCTCCGGGACCACAAAATGGTGAGTAATAGAACACGAAACGGGCCAAAATCGGCCAAAATAGTGAGTGTTAATAACCTGCACGTAAGCGCACCTCGGGGTTCAGTAACCATGGAAATTGCTCCTTACCCCAAAACGGTGAGTAATAGTCTATGAAACGGGTCAGAATCGTCAAAACGGTGAGTGTTGATGAACGATACGTAAGCGCACCTTGGGGTTCAGCAACCATAAAAGTCACTCTGGGACCCAAAAACGGTGAGTAATACTCCACGAAATGGGCCAGAATCGGCCAAAATGGCGAGTGTTAATGTCATCCACGTAAGCGTAGCTTGGGGTCCATAAACCAAGAAAATAGCTGCGGGACCCCAAAACAGTCAGTAATAGTCCACGAAACGGGCCAGAATCGGCCAAACCTGCGAGTGTTGATCGCCCATAGGTAAATGCACCCCGAGGTTCATCAATCGTGGAAATCGCTCCAAGACCTCAAAATGGTGAGTAATAGTCCATGAAATGCGCCAAAATCGGCCCAAACTGCAAGTGTTGATGACCTACACGTAAACACACCTCGGGGATCATTAATCGTGGAAATCGCTCCAGGACCTCAAAAAGGTGAGCAATAGCCCATGAGACGGGTCGAATAAGCCAAAACGGCGAGTGTCGATGACCTACACGTAATAGGACGTTGTAGTTCAACAACCAAGGAAATCGCACAGGGACCCCAAAACGGTGAATAATAGCCCATGAAACGGGTCAGAACCGGGCAAAACGGAGAGTGTTGATGAATGACATGTAAGCGCATCTTGGGGTTCAGCAACCATTAAAATCGCTTCGGGACCCCAAAATGGTGATTAATAGTCCACGATACGGGCCAGAATCAGCCAAAACTGCGAGGGTTAATGACCTACACGTAAGCGCACATTGGGGTTCAGTAACCATAAAATCGCTCCGAAACCCCAAATCAATGAGTAATAGCCCATGAAACGGGCCAGAATCGGCCAAAATGGCGAGTGTTGATGAACGACATGTAAGCGCACCTTGGGCTTCGGCAACCATAAAAATCGCTCTGGGACCCCAAATTGGTGAGTAGTAGTCCACGAAACGGGCCAGAATCGGCCAAAACAGTGAGTGTTAATGACCTGCACGTAAGCCCAACTCGGGGTTCAGTAACCATGGAAATTGCTCCTTACCCCAAAACGGTGAGTAATAGTCCATGAAACGGGTCAGAATCGACCAAAATGGTGGGCGTTGATGAAATACGTAAGCGCACCTTCGGGTTCAGCAACCATAAAAAATCGCTCCGGGACCCCAAAACGGTGAGTGTTAATGTCATGCACATAAGCGCACCTTGGGGTTCATAAACCAAGAAAATCGCTTTGGGACCCCAAAACGGTGAGTAATAGTCCACGAAACAGGGCAGAATCGGCCAAACCTGCGAGTGTTGATGACCGAGGTTCATCAATCATAAAAATCGCTCCGAGACCCCAAAATGGTGAGTAATAGTCCACGAACGTGCCAAAATCGACAACAACTGCTAGTGTTGATGACCTACACGTAAACGCACCTCGGGGATCATTAATCGTGGAAATCGCTCCAGGGCCTCAAAAGGTTAGCAATAGCCCATGAGACGGGCCGAATCAGCCAAAATGGCGAATGTTGATGACCTGCACGTAATAGTACCTTGGAGTGTTCTACAACCATGGAAATCGCACAGGGACCCCAAAACGGCTAGTAATAGCCCATGAAACGGGCTAGAATCAGCCAAAACGACGAGTGTTGATGAACCATACGTAAGCACACCTTGGGGTTTAGCAATCATAAAAATTGATCTGACATCACAAAATGGTGAGTAATAGTCCACGAAACAGGCCAAAATCAGCCAAAACATCGAGTGTTGATGTCATGCACGTAATTGCACCTTGGAGTTTAAAAACCATGGAAATGGCACCGGGACCCTAAAACGTGAGTAATAGCCCATGAAACGGGACAGAATCGGCAAAACAGTGAGTGTTGATGAATGACATGTAAGTGCATCTTGGGGTTCAGCAACCATTAAAATCACTTCGGGGCCCAAAACGGTTTGTAATGGTCCAAGAAACGGGCCAGAATCGACCAAAACAGAGAGTGTTAATGACCTGCACGTAAGCACACCTTGGGTTCGGCAACCATAAAAATCGCTCTGGGACCCCAAATTGGTGAGTAGTAGTCCATGAAACGGGCCAGAATCGGCCAAAACAGCGAGTGTTAATGACCTGCACGTAAGCGCACCTCAGGGTTCAGTAACCATGGAAATTGCTCCTTACCCCAAAACGGTGAGTAATAGCCTATCAAACGGGTCAGAATCGTCAAAGAGGTGAGTGTTGATGAACGATACGTAAGCGCACCTTGGGGTTCAGCAACCATAAAAGTCGCTCTAGGATCCCAAAACGGTGAATAATAGTCAATGAAATGGGCCAGAATCGGCCAAAATGGCGAGTTTTAATTTCATGCACGTAAGCGCACCTTGGGGTCCATAAACCAAGAAAATCGCTTCAGGACCCCAAAACGGTCAGTAATAGTCCACGAAACGGGCCAGAATTGGCCAAACCTGCAAGTGTTGATGACCGATAGAATAATGCACCTCGAGGTTCATCAATCGTGGAAATCGCTCCAAGGCCTCAAAATGGTGAGTAATAGTCCACGAATTGCACCAAAATCGGCCAAAACTGTAAGTGTTGATGACCTACACGTAAACGCACCTCGGGGATCATTAATCATGGAAATCTCTCCAGGACCTCAAAAAGGTGAGCAATAGCCCATGAGACGGGTCGAATCAGCCAAAACGGCTAGGGTCGATGACCTGCACGTAATAGGACCATGTAGTCCAACAACCAAGGAAATCGCACAGGGACCCCAAAATGGTGAGTAATAGCCCATGAAACGGGCCAGAATCATGCAAAACAGAGAGTGTTGATGAATGACACGTAAGCGCATCTTGGGGTTCAGCAACCATTAAAATCGCTTCGGGATCCCAAAATGGAGATTAATAGTCCATGAAACGGGCCAGAATCAGCCAAAACTACGAGTGTTAATGACCTACACGTAAGCGCACATTGGGGTTCAGTAACCATAAAATCGCTCTGAAACCCCAAATTAATGGTAATAGCCCATGAAACGGGCCAGAATCGGCCAAAATGGCGAGGATTGATGAACGACACGTAAACGCGCCTTGGGCTTCGGCAACCATAAAATTCGCTCCGGGACCCCAAATTGGTGATAGTAGTCCACGAAACGGAACAGAATTGGCCAAAACAGCGAGTGTTAATGACCTGCACGTAAGCGCACCTCAGGGTTCAGAAACCATGGAAATTGCTCCTTACCCCAAAACGGTGAGTAATAGTCCATGCAACGGGTCAGAATCGACCAAAACGGTGGGCGTTGATGAACGATATGTAAGCGCACCTTGGGGTTCAGCAACCATAAAAAATCGCTCTGGGACCCCAAAACGGTGAGTGTTAATGTCATGCACGTAAGCGCAACTTGGGGTTCATAAACCAAGAAAATCGCTTCGGGCCCCAAAACGGTGAGTAATAGTCCATGAAACGGGCCAGAATCTGCCAAACCTGCGAGTGTTGATGACCCAGGTTCATCAATCATAAAAATCGCTTCGAGACCCCAAAATGGTGAGTAATAGTCCACGATCGCGCCAAAATCGACAAAAACTGCTAGTGTTGATGACCAACACGTAAACGCACGTCGGGGATCATTAATCGTGGAAATCGCTCCAGGACCTCAAAAGGTGAGCAATAGCCCATGAGACGGGCCGAATCAGCCAAAATGGCGAGTGTTCATGACATGCACGTAATAGCACCTTGGAGTTCTAAAGCCATGGAAATCGCACAAGGACCCCAAAACGGTGAGTAATTGCCCATGAAACGGGCTAGAATCGGCCAAAACGACGAGTGTTGATGAACCATACGTAAGCACACCTTGGGGTTTAGCAATCACAAAAATATCTCCGGGACCCGAAAATGGTCCATGAAACGGTCCAGAATCAGCCAAAACTGCGAGTGATGATGACTCGCACATAATCACACGTTGGAGTTTAAAAACCATGGAAATCGCATAGGGACCCCAAAATGTAGAGTAATAGCCATTTAAATGGGCTAGCATCAGTCGAAACAACGAGTGTTGATGAATGATACGTAAGCACACCTTGGGGTTTAGCAATCATAAAAATTGCTCCAAGACCGCAAAACGGTGAGTAATAGTCCATGAAACGGGCCAAAATCAGCCAAAACGGCGTGTCTTGATGTCCTGAACATAATCGCACGTTGGAGTTTAAAAACCATGGAAATCGCATCAGGACCCCAAAACGGTGAGTAATAGCCCATGAAACGGGCCAGAATCGCCAAAACAATGAGTGTTGATGAATGACATGTAATCGCATCTTGGGGTTCATCAACCATTAAAATCGCTTCGGGACCACGAAACAGTGAATAATAGTCCAAGAGATGGGCCAGAATCGGCCAAAACAGCTGGTGTTAATGACTTGCACGTAAGCGCACATTGGGGTTTAGTAACCATGAAAATCGCTCTGGAACCCCAAAGCGACGAGAAATAGCCCATGAAATGCACGAGAATCGGCCAAAATGGCGAGTGTTGATGAACGACACATAAGCACACCTCGGGCTTCAGCAATCATAAAACCGCTCCGGGACCACAAAATGGTGAGTAATAGTCCACAAAACGGTCCAAAATCGGCAAAAATAGTGAGTGTTAATAACATGCACGTAAGCGCACCTCGAGGTTCAGTAACCATGGAAATTGCTCCTTACCCCAAAACAGTGAGTAATAGTCCATGAAACGGGTCAGAATCGTCAAAACGGTGAGTGTTGATGAACGATACGTAAGCGCACCTTGGGGTTCAGCAACCATAAAAGTCGCTCTGGGACCCCAAAAGGTGAGTAATAGTCCACGAAATGGGCCAGAATCGGCCAAAACGGCGAGTGTTAATGTCATGCACGTAAGCGCACCTTGGGGTCCACAAACCAAGAAAATCGCTTCGGGACCCCAAAACAGTCAGTAATAGTCCACGAAACGGGCCAGAATCGGCCAAACCTGCGAGTGTTGATGACCGATAGGTAACTGCACCCCGAGGTTCATCAATCGTGGAAATCGCTCCAAGACCTCAAAATGGTGAGTAATAGTCCACGAAATGCACCAAAATCGGCCAAAACTGCAAGTGTTGATTACCTACACGTAAACGCACCTCGAGGATCATTAATCGGTGAAACCGCTCCAGGACCTCAAAAAAGTGAGCAATAGCCCATGAGATGGGTTGAATCAGCCAAAACAGCGAGTGTGTCGATGACCTGCACGCAATAGGACCTTGTAGTTCAACAACCAAGGAAATCGCACACGGACCCCAAAATGGTGAGTAATAGCCCATGAAACGGGCCAGAATCGGGCAAAACAAAGAGTGTTGATGAATGACACGTAAGCGCATCTTGGGGTTCAGCAACCATTAAAATCGCTTCGGGACCCCAAAATGGTGATTAATAGTCCACGAAACAGGCCAGAATCAGTGAAAATTGTGAGTGTTAATGACCTACACGAAAGCGCACATTGGGGTTCAGTAACCATAAAATGGCGAGTGTTGATGAACGACACGTAAGCGCACCTTGGGCTTAGGCAACCATAAAAATCGCTCTGGGACACCAAATTGGTGAGTAGTAGTCCATGAAACGGGCCAAAATCGGCCAAAACAGCGAGTGTTAATGACCTGCACATAAGCGCACCTCGGGGTTCAGTAACCATGGAAATTGCTCCTTACCCCAAAACGGGGAGTAATAGTCCATGAAACGGGTCAGAATCGACCAAAATGGTGGGCGTTGATGAACGATATGTAAGCGCACCTTGAGGTTCAGCAACCATAAAAAATCGCTCCGGGACCCCAAAATAGTGAGGGTTAATGTCATGCACGTAAGCGCACCTTGGGGTTCATAAACCAAGAAAATCGCTTCGGGACCCCAGAACGGTGAGTAATAGTCCACGAAATGGGCCAGAATCGGCTAAACCTGCGAGTGTTGATGACAGAGGTTCATCAATCATAAAAATTGCTCCGAGACCCCAAAATGGTGAGTAATAGTCCACGAACACGCCAAAATCGACAAAAACTGCTAGTGTTGATGACCTACACGTAAACGCACCTCGGGGATCATTAATCATGGAAATCACTCCAGGACCTCAAAAGGTGAGCAATAGCCCATGAGACGGGCCGAATCAGCCAAAATGGCGAGTGTTCGTGACATGCACGTAATAGCACCTTGGAGTTCTAAAGCCATGGAAATCGCACACGGATCCCAAAATGGTGAGTAATAGCCCATGAAATGGGCTAGAATCGTCCAAAACGACGAGTGTTGATGAACCATGCGTAAGCACACCTTGGGGTTTAGCAATCATAAAAATCACTCCGGCACCCGAAAATGGTCCATGAAACGGTCCAGAATCAGCCAAAATGGCGAGTGATGATGACCTGCACGTAATGGCACCTTGGAGTTCTACAGCCATGGAAATCGCACAGGGACGCCAAAACGGTGAGTAATAGCCCATGAAACAGGCTAGAATCGGCCAAAACGACGAGTGTTGATGAACGATACGTGAGCACACCTTGGGGTTTAGCAATCATAAAAATCGCTCTGAGATCGCAAAACGGTGAGTAATAGTCCACAAAACGGGCCAAAATGAGCCAAAACGGCGTGTGTTAATGTCCTGCATGTAAACGCACCTTGGAGTTTAAAAACCATGGAAATCGCACCGGGACCCCAAAACGGTGAGTAATAGCGCATGAAACGGGACAGAATCAGCAAAACAGCGAGTGTTGATGAATACCATGTAAGCGCATCTTGGGGTTCAGCAACCATTAAAATCGCTTCGGGACCCCAAAACGTTGAGTAATAGTCCAAGAAACGTCCAGAATCAGCCAAAACAGCGGGTATTAATGACTTGCACGTAAGCGCACATTGGGGTTTAGTAACCATGAAAATCGCTCCGGAACCCCAAATCGACGAGTTATAGCCCATGAAATGCGCCAGAATCGGCCAAAATGGCGAGTGTTGATGAACGACACGTAAGCACACCTCGGGCTTCAGCAATCATAAAAACCGCTCCGGGACCACAAAATGGTGAGTAATAGAACACGAAACGGGCCAAAATCGGCCAAAATAGTGAGTGTTAATAACCTGCACGTAAGCGCACCTCGGGGTTCAGTAACCATGGAAATTGCTCCTTACCCCAAAACGGTGAGTAATAGTCTATGAAACGGGTCAGAATCGTCAAAATGGTGAGTGTTGATGAACGATACGTGAGCGCACCTTGGGGTTCAGCAACCATAAAAGTCACTCTGGGACCCAAAAACGGTGAGTAATACTCCACGAAATGGGCCAGAATCGGCCAAAATGGCGAGTGTTAATGTCATCCACGTAAGCGTAGCTTGGGGTCCATAAACCAAGAAAATAGCTGCGGGACCCCAAAACAATCAGTAATAGTCCACGAAACGGGCCAGAATCGGCCAAACCTGCGAGTGTTGATCGCCCATAAGTAAATGCACCCCGAGGTTCATCAATCGTGGAAATCGCTCCAAGACCTCAAAATGGTGAGTAATAGTCCATGAAATGCGCCAAAATCGGCCCAAACTGCAAGTGTTGATGACCTACACGTAAACACACCTCGGGGATCATTAATCGTGGAAATCGCTCCAGGACCTCAAAAAGGTGAGCAATAGCCCATGAGACGGGTCGAATAAGCCAAAACGGCGAGTGTCGATGACCTACACGTAATAGGACGTTGTAGTTCAACAACCAAGGAAATCGCACAGGGACCCCAAAACGGTGAATAATAGCCCATGAAACGGGTCAGAACCGGGCAAAACGGAGAGTGTTGATGAATGACATGTAAGCGCATCTTGGGGTTCAGCAACCATTAAAATCGCTTCGGGACCCCAAAATGGTGATTAATAGTCCACGATACGGGCCAGAATCAGCCAAAACTGCGAGGGTTAATGACCTACACGTAAGCGCACATTGGGGTTCAGTAACCATAAAATCGCTCCGAAACCCCAAATCAATGAGTAATAGCCCATGAAACGGGCCAGAATCGGCCAAAATGGCGAGTGTTGATGAACGACATGTAAGCGCACCTTGGGCTTCGGCAACCATAAAAATCGCTCTGGGACCCCAAATTGGTGAGTAGTAGTCCACGAAACGGGCCAGAATCGGCCAAAACAGTGAGTGTTAATGACCTGCACGTAAGCCCAACTCGGGGTTCAGTAACCATGGAAATTGCTCCTTACCCCAAAACGGTGAGTAATAGTCCATGAAACGGGTCAGAATCGACCAAAATGGTGGGCGTTGATGAAATACGTAAGCGCACCTTCGGGTTCAGCAACCATAAAAAATCGCTCCGGGACCCCAAAACGGTGAGTGTTAATGTCATGCACATAAGCGCACCTTGGGGTTCATAAACCAAGAAAATCGCTTTGGGACCCCAAAACGGTGAGTAATAGTCCACGAAACAGGGCAGAATCGGCCAAACTTGCGAGTGTTGATGACCGAGGTTCATCAATCATAAAAATCGCTCCGAGACCCCAAAATGGTGAGTAATAGTCCACGAACGTGCCAAAATCGACAACAACTGCTAGTGTTGATGACCTACACGTAAACGCACCTCGGGGATCATTAATCGTGGAAATCGCTCCAGGACCTCAAAAGGTTAGCAATAGCCCATGAGACGGGCCGAATCAGCCAAAATGGCGAATGTTGATGACCTGCACGTAATAGTACCTTGGAGTGTTCTACAACCATGGAAATCGCACAGGGACCCCAAAACGGCTAGTAATAGCCCATGAAACGGGCTAGAATCAGCCAAAACGACGAGTGTTGATGAACCATACGTAAGCACACCTTGGGGTTTAGCAATCATAAAAATCGATCTGACATCACAAAATGGTGAGTAATAGTCCACGAAACAGGCCAAAATCAGCCAAAACATCGAGTGTTGATGTCATGCACGTAATTGCACCTTGGAGTTTAAAAACCATGGAAATGGCACCGGGACCCTAAAACGTGAGTAATAGCCCATGAAACGGGACAGAATCGGCAAAACAGTGAGTGTTGATGAATGACATGTAAGTGCATCTTGGGGTTCAGCAACCATTAAAATCACTTCGGGGCCCAAAACGGTTTGTAATAGTCCAAGAAACGGGCCAGAATCGACCAAAACAGAGAGTGTTAATGACCTGCACGTAAGCACACCTTGGGTTCGGCAACCATAAAAATCGCTCTGGGACCCCAAATTGGTGAGTAGTAGTCCATGAAACGGGCCAGAATCGGCCAAAACAGCGAGTGTTAATGACCTGCACATAAGCGCACCTCAGGGTTCAGTAACCATGGAAATTGCTCCTTACCCCAAAACGGTGAGTAATAGCCTATCAAACGGGTCAGAATCGTCAAAGAGGTGAGTGTTGATGAACGATACGTAAGCGCACCTTGGGGTTCAGCAACCATAAAAGTCGCTCTAGGATCCCAAAACGGTGAATAATAGTCAATGAAATGGGCCAGAATCGGCCAAAATGGAGAGTTTTAATTTCATGCACGTAAGCGCACCTTGGGGTCCATAAACCAAGAAAATCGCTTCAGGACCCCAAAACGGTCAGTAATAGTCCACGAAACGGGCCAGAATTGGCCAAACCTGCAAGTGTTGATGACCGATAGAATAATGCACCCCGAGGTTCATCAATCGTGGAAATCGCTCCAAGGCCTCAAAATGGTGAGTAATAGTCCACGAATTGCACCAAAATCGGCCAAAACTGTAAGTGTTGATGACCTACACGTAAACGCACCTCGGGGATCATTAATCATGGAAATCTCTCCAGGACCTCAAAAAGGTGAGCAATAGCCCATGAGACGGGTCGAATCAGCCAAAACGGCTAGGGTCGATGACCTGCACGTAATAGGACCATGTAGTCCAACAACCAAGGAAATCGCACAAGGACCCCAAAATGGTGAGTAATAGCCCATGAAACGGGCCAGAATCATGCAAAACAGAGAGTGTTGATGAATGACACGTAAGCGCATCTTGGGGTTCAGCAACCATTAAAATCGCTTCGGGATCCCAAAATGGAGATTAATAGTCCATGAAACGGGCCAGAATCAGCCAAAACTACGAGTGTTAATGACCAACACGTAAGCGCACATTGGGTTTCAGTAACCATAAAATCGCTCTGAAACCCCAAATTAATGGTAATAGCCCATGAAACGGGCCAGAATCGGCCAAAATGGCGAGGATTGATGAACGACACGTAAACGCGCCTTGGGCTTCGGCAACCATAAAATTCGCTCCGGGACCCCAAATTGGTGATAGTAGTCCACGAAACGGAACAGAATTGGCCAAAACAGCGAGTGTTAATGACCTGCACGTAAGCGCACCTCAGGGTTCAGAAACCATGGAAATTGCTCCTTACCCCAAAACGGTGAGTAATAGTCCATGCAACGGGTCAGAATCGACCAAAACGGTGGGCGTTGATGAATGATATGTAAGCGCACCTTGGGGTTCAGCAACCATAAAAAATCGCTCTGGGACCCCAAAACGGTGAGTGTTAATGTCATGCACGTAAGCGCACCTTGGGGTTCATAAACCAAGAAAATCGCTTCGGGCCCCAAAACGGTGAGTAATAGTCCATGAAACGGGCCAGAATCTGCCAAACCTGCGAGTGTTGATGACCCAGGTTCATCAATCATAAAAATCGCTTCGAGACCCCAAAATGGTGAGTAATAGTCCACGATCGCGCCAAAATCGACAAAAACTGCTAGTGTTGATGACCAACACGTAAACGCACGTCGGGGATCATTAATCGTGGAAATCGCTCCAGGACCTCAAAAGGTGAGCAATAGCCCATGAGACGGGCCGAATCAGCCAAAATGGCGAGTGTTCATGACATGCACGTAATAGCACCTTGGAGTTCTAAAGCCATGGAAATCGCACAAGGACCCCAAAACGG
>NC_057807.1:4178855-4198917 GCF_018294505.1 Triticum aestivum
GAGTAATTGCCCATGAAACGGGCTAGAATCGGCCAAAACGACGAGTGTTGATGAACCATACGTAAGCACACCTTGGGGTTTAGCAATCACAAAAATATCTCCGGGACCCGAAAATGGTCCATGAAACGGTCCAGAATCAGCCAAAACTGCGAGTGATGATGACTCGCACATAATCACACGTTGGAGTTTAAAAACCATGGAAATCGCATAGGGACCCCAAAATGTAGAGTAATAGCCATTTAAATGGGCTAGCATCAGTCGAAACGACGAGTGTTGATGAACGATACGTAAGCACACCTTGGGGTTTAGCAATCATAAAAATTGCTCCAAGACCGCAAAACGGTGAGTAATAGTCCATGAAACGGGCCAAAATTAGCCAAAACGGCGTGTCTTGATGTCCTGAACATAATCGCACGTTGGAGTTTAAAAACCATGGAAATTGCATCAGGACCCCAAAACGGTGAGTAATAGCCCATGAAACGGGCCAGAATCGCCAAAACAATGAGTGTTGATGAATGACATGTAATCGCATCTTGGGGTTCATCAACCATTAAAATCGCTTTGGGACCACGAAACAGTGAATAATAGTCCAAGAGATGGGCCAGAATCGGCCAAAACAGCTGGTGTTAATGACTTGCACGTAAGCGCACATTGGGGTTTAGTAACCATGAAAATCGCTCTGGAACCCCAAAGCG
Organism: Triticum aestivum; assembly: GCF_018294505.1. Classification (NCBI taxonomy): domain Eukaryota; kingdom Viridiplantae; phylum Streptophyta; class Magnoliopsida; order Poales; family Poaceae; genus Triticum; species Triticum aestivum. The sequence continues at coordinate 4,179,551 of NC_057807.1, forward strand.
ACGAGAAATAGCCCATGAAATGCACGAGAATCGGCCAAAATGGCGAGTGTTGATGAACGACACATAAGCACACCTCGGGCTTCAGCAATCATAAAACCGCTCCGGGACCACAAAATGGTGAGTAATAGTCCACGAAACGGTCCAAAATCGGCAAAAATAGTGAGTGTTAATAACCTGCACGTAAGCGCACCTCGAGGTTCAGTAACCATGGAAATTGCTCCTTACCCCAAAACAGTGAGTAATAGTCCATGAAACGGGTCAGAATCATCAAAACGGAGAGTGTTGATGAACGATACGTAAGCGCACCTTGGGGTTCAGCAACCATAAAAGTCGCTCTGGGACCCCAAAAGGTGAGTAATAGTCCACGAAATGGGCCAGAATCGGCCAAAACGGCGAGTGTTAATGTCATGCACGTAAACGCACCTTGGGGTCCACAAACCAAGAAAATCGCTTCGGGACCCCAAAACAGTCAGTAATAGTCCACGAAACGGGCCAGAATCGGCCAAACCTGCGAGTGTTGATGACCGATAGGTAACTGCACCCCGAGGTTCATCAATCGTGGAAATCGCTCCAAGACCTCAAAATGGTGAGTAATAGTCCACGAAATGCACCAAAATCGGCCAAAACTGCAAGTGTTGATTACCTACACGTAAACGCACCTCGAGGATCATTAATCGGTGAAACCGCTCCAGGACATCAAAAAAGTGAGCAATAGCCCATGAGATGGGTTGAATCAGCCAAAACAGCGAGTGTGTCGATGACCTGCATGCAATAGGACCTTGTAGTTCAACAACCAAGGAAATCGCACACGGACCCCAAAATGGTGAGTAATAGCCCATGAAACGGGCCAGAATCGGGCAAAACAAAGAGTGTTGATGAATGACACGTAAGCGCATCTTGGGGTTCAGCAACCATTAAAATCGCTTCGGGACCCCAAAATGGTGATTAATAGTCCACGAAACAGGCCAGAATCAGCGAAAATTGTGAGTGTTAATGACCTACACGAAAGCGCACATTGGGGTTCAGTAACCATAAAATGGCGAGTGTTGATGAACGACACGTAAGCGCACCTTGGGCTTAGGCAACCATAAAAATCGCTCTGGGACACCAAATTGGTGAGTAGTAGTCCATGAAACGGGCCAAAATCGGCCAAAACAGCGAGTGTTAATGACCTGCACATAAGCGCACCTCGGGGTTCAGTAACCATGGAAATTGCTCCTTACCTTGGGGTTCATAAACCAAGAAAATCGCTTCGGGACCCCAGAACGTTGAGTAATAGTCCACGAAACGGGCCAGAATCGGCTAAACCTGCGAGTGTTGATGACAGAGGTTCATCAATCATAAAAATTGCTCCGAGACCCCAAAATGGTGAGTAATAGTCAACGAACACGCCAAAATCGACAAAAACTGCTAGTGTTGATGACCTACACATAAACGCACCTCGGGGATCATTAATCATGGAAATCACTCCAGGACCTCAAAAGGTGAGCAATAGCCCATGAGACGGGCCGAATCAGCCAAAATGGCGAGTGTTCGTGACATGCACGTAATAGCACCTTGGAGTTCTAAAGCCATGGAAATCGCACACGGATCCCAAAATGGTGAGTAATAGCCCATGAAATGGGCTAGAATTGTCCAAAACGACGAGTGTTGATGAACCATGCGTAAGCACACCTTGGGGTTTAGCAATCATAAAAATCACTCCGGCACCCGAAAATGGTCCATGAAACGGTCCAGAATCAGCCAAAATGGCGAGTGATGATGACCTGCACGTAATGGCACCTCGGAGTTCTACAGCCATGGAAATCGCACAGGGACGCCAAAACGGTGAGTAATAGCCCATGAAACAGGCTAGAATCGGCCAAAACGACGAGTGTTGATGAACGATACATAAGCACACCTTGGGGTTTAGCAATCATAAAAATCGCTCTGAGATCGCAAAACGGTGAGTAATAGTCCACAAAACGGGCCAAAATGAGCCAAAACGGCGTGTGTTGATGTCCTGCATGTAATCGCACCTTGGAGATTAAAAACCATGTAAATCGCACCGGGACCCCAAAATGGTGAGTAATAGCGCATGAAACGGGCCAGAATCAGCAAAACAGCGAGTGTTGATGAATACCATGTAAGCGCATCTTGGGGTTCAGCAACCATTAAAATCGCTTCGGGACCCCAAAACAGTGAGTAATAGTCCAAGAAACGTCCAGAATCGGCCAAAACAGCGGGTATTAATGACTTGCACGTAAGCGCACATTGGGGTTTAGTAACCATGAAAATCGCTCCGGAACCCCAAATCGACGAGTTATAGCCCATGAAATGCGCCAGAATCGGCCAAAATGGCGAGTGTTGATGAACGACACATAAGCACACCTCGGGCTTCAGCAATCATAAAAACCGCTCCGGGACCACAAAATGGTGAGTAATAGAACACGAAACGGGCCAAAATAGGCCAAAATAGTGAGTGTTAATAACCTGCACGTAAGCGCACCTCGGGGTTCAGTAACCACGGAAATTGCTCCTTACCCCAAAACGGTGAGTAATAGTCTATGAAACGGGTCAGAATCGTCAAAACGGTGAGTGTTGATGAACGATACGTAAGCGCACCTTGGGGTTCAGCAACCATAAAAGTCACTCTGGGACCCAAAAACGGTGAGTAATAGTCCACGAAATGGGCCAGAATCGGCCAAAATGGCGAGTGTTAATGTCATCCACGTAAGCGCGGCTTGGGGTCCATAAACTAAGAAAATAGCTGCGGGACCCCAAAACAGTCAGTAATAGTCCACGAAACGGGCCAGAATCGGCCAAACCTTCGAGTGTTGATCGCCGATAGGTAAATGCACCCTGAGGTTCATCAATCGTGGAAATCGCTCCAAGACCTCAAAATGGTGAGTAATAGTCCATGAAATGCGCCAAAATCGGCCCAAACTGCAAGTGTTGATGACCTACACGTAAACACACCTCGGGGATCATTAATCGTGGAAATCGCTCCAGGACCTCAAAAAGGTGAGCAATAGCCCATGAGACGGGTCGAATAAGCCAAAACGGCGAGTGTCGATGACCTACACGTAATAGGACGTTGTAGTTCAACAACCAAGGAAATCGCACAGGGACCCCAAAACGGTGAATAATAGCCCATGAAACGGGTCAGAACCGGGCAAAACGGAGAGTGTTGATGAATGACATGTAAGCGCATCTTGGGGTTCAGCAACCATTAAAATCGCTTTGGGACCCCAAAATGGTGATTAATAGTCCACGATACGGGCCAGAATCAGCCAAAACTGCGAGGGTTAATGACCTACACGTAAGCGCACATTGGGGTTCAGTAACCATAAAATCGCTCCGAAACCCCAAATCAATGAGTAATAGCCCATGAAACGGCCCAGAATCGGCCAAAATGGCGAGTGTTGATGAACGACATGTAAGCGCACCTTGGGCTTCGGCAACCATAAAAATCGCTCTGGGACCCCAAATTGGTGAGTAGTAGTCCACGAAACGGGCCAGAATCGGCCAAAACAGTGAGTGTTAATGACCTGCACGTAAGCCCACCTCGGGGTTCAGTAACCATGGAAATTGCTCCTTACCCCAAAACGGTGAGTAATAGTCCATGAAATGGGTCAGAATCGACCAAAATGGTGGGCGTTGATGAAATACGTAAGCGCACCTTGGGGTTCAGCAACCATAAAAAATCGCTCCGGGAATCCAAAACGGTGAGTGTTAATGTCATGCACATAAGCGCACCTTGGGGTTCATAAACCAAGAAAATCTCTTCGGGACCCCAAATCGGTGAGTAATAGTCCACGAAACGGGGCAGAATCGGCCAAACCTGCGAGTGTTGATGACCGAGGTTCATCAATCATAAAAATCACTCCGAGACCCCAAAATGGTGAGTAATAGTCCACGAACGCGCCAAAATCGACAACAACTGCTAGTGTTGATGACCTACACGTAAACGCACCTCGGGGATCATTAATCGTGGAAATCGCTCCAGGACCTCAAAAGGTTAGCAATAGCCCATGAGACGGGCCGAATCAGCCAAAATGGCGAATGTTGATGACCTGCATGTAATAGTACCTTGGAGTGTTCTACAACCATGGAAATCGCACAGGGACCCCAAAACGGCTAGTAATAGCCCATGAAACGGGCTAGAATCAGCCAAAACGACGAGTGTTGATGAACCATACGTAAGCACACCTTGGGGTTTAGCAATCATAAAAATCGATCTGACATCGCAAAATGGTGAGTAATAGTCCACGAAACAGGCCAAAATCAGCCAAAACATCGAGTGTTGATGTCATGCACATAATTGAACCTTGGAGTTTAAAAACCATGGAAATGGCACCGGGACCCTGAAACGTGAGTAATAGCCCATGAAACGGGCCAGAATCGGCAAAACAGCGAGTGTTGATGAATAACATGTAAGTGCATCTTGGGGTTCAGCAACCATTAAAATCGCTTTGGGGCCCAAAACGGTTTGTAATAGTCCAAGAAACGGGCCAGAATCGACCAAAACAGAGAGTGTTAATGACCTGCACATAAGCGCACATTGGGGTTTAGTAACCATGAAAATCGCTCCGGAACCCCAAATCGACGAGTAATAGCCCATGAAACGCGCCAGAATCGGCCAAAATGGCGAGTGTTGATGAACGACACGTAAGCGCACCTCGGGCTTCAGCAATCATAAAATCCGCTCCGGGGCCCCAAAATGGCGAGTAATACTCCATGAAACGGGCCAAAATCAACCAAAATAATGAGTGTTAATAACCTGCACAAAGCGCACCTCGGGGTTCAGTAACCATGGAAATTGCTCCTTACCCCAAAACGGTGAGTAATAATCTATGAAACGGGTCAGAATCGTCAAAACGGTGAGTGTTGATGAACGATACGTAAGGGCACCTTGGGGTTCAGCAACTATAAAAATCGCTTCGAGACCCCAAAACGGTGAGTAATAGTCCATGAAACGGGTCAGAATCGGTCAAAACTGTGGGTGTTGATGAACAATACGTAAGCGCACCTTGGGGTTCAGCAACCATAAAAACCGCTCCGGGACCCCAAAACGGCAAGTGTTAATGTCATGCACGTAAGCTCACCTTGGGGTTCGTAAACCAAGAAAATTGCTTCGGCATCCCGAAATGGTGAGTAATAGTCCACGAAACGGGCCAAAATCAGCCAAAATGGCGAGTGTTGATGACCTGCACGTAATCGCACCTTGGAGTTGAAAAACCATGGAAATCGCACAGAGACACCAAAACGGTGAGTAACAGCCCATGAAACGGGCTACAATCGGCCAAAACGATGAGTGTTGATGAACGATACGTAAGCACACCTTGGGGTTTTGTAATCATAAAAATCGCACCGAGACCGCAAAATGGTGAGTAATAGTCCACGAAACGGGCCAAAACGGCGATTGTTGATGTCCTGCACGTACTCGCACCTTGGAGTTTAAAAATCATGGAAATGGCACCGGGACACTAAAACGGTGAGTAATAGCCCATGAAACGGGCCAGAATCCGCAAAACAACGAGTGTTGATGAATGACATGTAAGCGCATCTTGGGGTTCAGCAACCATTAAAATCGCTTCGAGATCCCAAAACGGTGAGTAATAGTCCAAGAAACGGGCCAGAATCGGCCAAAACTGCGAGTGTTAATGACTTGCACGTAAGCGCACGTTGGGGTTTAGTAACCATGAAAATCGCTCCGGAACCCCAAATCGACGAGTAACAGCCCATGAAACGGGCCAGAATCGGCCAAAATGGAGAGTGTTGATGAACGACACATATGCGCAACTCAGGCTTCAGCAATCATAAAAACCTCTCCGGGACCCCAAAATGGTGAGTAATAGTCCACGAAATGGGCCAAAATCGGCCAAAATAGCGAGTGTTAATAACCTGCACGTAAGCACACCTCGGGGTTCAGTAACCATGGTTATTGCTCCTTACCCAAAAACGGTGAGTAATAGTCTATGAAACGGGTTAGAATCGTCAAAACGGTGAGTGTTGATGAACGATACGTAAGCGCACCTTGGGGTTCAGCAACCATAAAAATCGCTTCGGGACCCCAAAACGGTGAGTAATAGTCCATGGAACGGGTCAGAATCGGCCAAAACTGTGGGTGTTGATGAACAATACGTAAGCGCACCTTGGGGTTCAGCAACCATAAAAACAGCTCCGGGACCCCAAAACGGTGAGTGTTAATGTCATGCACGTAAGCTCACCTTGGGGTTCATAAACCAAGAAAATCGCTTCGGGACCCCAAAATGGTGAGTAATAGTCCACGAAATAGGCCAGAATCGGCCAAACCTGTGAGTGTTGATGACCGAGAGGTAAATGCACCACGAGGTTCATCAATCATAAAAATCGCTGAGACCCCAAAATGGTGAGTAATACTCCACGAAACGCGCCAAAATTGGCAAAATCTTCTAGTGTTGATGACCTACACATAAACGCACCTCGGGGATAATTAATCATGGAAATCGCTCCAGGACCTCAAAAGGTGAGCAATAGCCCATGAGACGGGCCGAATCAACCAAAATGGCGAGTGTTGATGACCTGCACGTAATAGCACCTTGGAGTTCTACAACCATGGAAATCGCATAGGGACCCCAAAACAGTGAATAATAGCCCATGAAACGGGCCAGAATCAGGCAAAACGGCGAGTGTTGATGAATGACATGTAAGCGCATCTTGGGGTTCAGCAACCATTAAAATCGCTTCGGGACCCCAAAACGGTGAGTAATAGTCCACGAAACGGGCCAAAATCAGCCAAAACGGCAAGTGTTGATGTCCTACACGTAATCACACCTTGGAGTTTAAAAAACATGGAAATGGCACCTGGGCCCCAAACCGGTGAGTAATAGCCCTTGAAACGGGCCAGAATCAGCCAAAATAGCGAGTATTGATGAATGACACGTAAGTGAACCTCGGGCTTCAGCAATCGTAAAAACCGCTCCGGGACGCCAAAATGGTGAGTAATAGTCCACAAAACGGGCCAAAATCGGAAAAAATAGCAAGTGTTAATAACCTGCACGTAAGCGCACCTCGGGGTTCAGTAACCAAGGAAATTGCTCCTTATCCCAAAACAGTGAGTAATAGTCTACGAAACGGGTCAGAATCGTCAAAACGGTGAGTGTTGATGAACGATACGTATGCGCACCTTGGGGTTCAGCAACCATAAAAATAGCTCTTGGACCCCAAAACGGTGAGTAATAGTCCATGAAATGGGTAAAAATCGGCCAACACTGTGGGTGTTGATGAACAATGCGTAAGCGCACCTTGGGGCTCAGCAACCATAAAAATCGCTCCGGGACCCCAAAACGGCAAGTGTTAATGTCATGCACGTAAGCGCACCGCAGGGTTCGTAAAACCAAGAAAATCGCTTGGGACCCCAAAATGGTGAGTAATAGTCCACGAAATGGCCAGAATCGGCCAAACCTGCGAGTGTTGATGACCAAGAGGTAAATGCACCCCGAGGTTCATCAATCATAAAAATCGCTCCGAGACCCCAATATGGTGAGTAATACTCCACGGAACGCGCCAAAATTGACCAAAACTACTAGTGTTGATGACCTACACGTAAACGCACCTCGGGGATCATTAATCTTGGAAATCGCTCCAGGACCTCAAAAGTTGAGCAATAGCCCATGAGACAGGACGAATCAGCCAAAATGGCGAGTGTTGATGACCTGCACGTAATAGCACCTTGGAGTTCTACAACCATGGAAATCGCAGAGGGACCCCAAAACGGTGAGTAATAGCCAATGAACCGGGATAGAATCGGCCAAAACGACGAGTGTTGATGAACACTACGTAAGCACATCTTGGGGTTTAGCATTCATAAAAATCGCTCCTAGTCCGCAAAATGGTGAGTAATAGTCCAAGAAACGGGCCAGAATCGGCCAAAACAGCGAGTGTTAATGACCTGCACGTAAGCGCACATTGGGGTTTAGTAACCATGAAAATCGCTCCGGAACCCCAAATCGACGAGTAATAGCCCATGAAACGCGCCAGAATCAACAAAGCAGTGAGTGTTGATGAACGACACGTAAGCCCACCTCGGGCTTCACCAATCATAAAATCCACTCCGGGGCCCTAAAATGGTGAGTAATACTCCATGAAACGGGCCAAAATCAGCCAAAATAGCGACTATTAATGAGCTGCACGTAAGCGCACATTAGGGTTCAGTAACCATGAAAATCGCTCCGGAACCCCAAATCGACGAGTAATAGCCCCATGAAACGGGACGGAATCGACCAAAATGGCAAGTGTTGATGAACTACACGTAAGCGCAACTCGGGCTTCAGCAATCATAAAAATCGCTCCAGGACTCTCAAATGGTGAGTAATAGTCCATGAAACGGGCCAAAATCAGCCAAAATAGCGAGTCTTAATAACCTGCACGTAAGCGCACCTCGGGTTTTGGTAACCATGGAAATTGCTTCTTACCCCAAAATGGTGAGTAACAGTCCATGAAACGGGTCAGAATCAACCAAAATGGTGGGTGTTGATGAACGATACGTAAGCACACCATGGGGTTCAGCAACAATAAAAGATCGCTCTGGGACCCCAAAACAGTGAGTGTTAATGTCATGCACATAAGCGCACCTTGGGGTTCATAAACCAAGAAAATCGTTTCGGGGTCCCAAAACGGTGAGTAATAGTCCACGAAACGGGCGAGAATCGGCCAACACTGTGGGTGTTGATGAACGATGCGTAAGCGCACCTTGGGGCTCAGCAACCATAAATATCACTCCGGGACCCCAAAACGGCAAGTGTTAATGTCATGCATGTAAGCGCACCGCGGGGTTCGTAAAACCACGAAAATCGCTTCGGGGCCCCAAAACGGTGAGTGATAGTCCACGAAACGGGCCAGAATCGGCCAAACCTGTGAGTGTTGATGACCGACCGTTAAATGCACCCTGAGGTTCATCAATCATAAAAATCGCTTCGAGGCCCCAAATGGTGAGTAATAGTCCACGAAACGCGCCAAAATCGACCAAAACTACTAGTGGTTATGACCTACACGTAAACGCACCTCGGGGATCATTAATCTTGGAAATTGCTCCAGGACCTCAAAAGGTGAGCAATAGCCCATGAGACAGGCCGAATCAGCCAAAATGGCGAGTGTTGATGACCTGCACGTAATCGCACCTTGGAGTTCTACAACCATGGAAATCGCACAGGGACCCCAAAACGGTGAGTAATAGCCAATGAACCGGGCTAGAATCGGCCAAAACGACGAGTGTTGATAAACGCTACGTAAGCACACCTTGGGGTTTAGCAATCATAAAAATCGCTCCGAGTCTGCAAAATGGTGAGTAATAGTCCAAGAAACGGGCCAGAATCGGCCAAAACAGCGAGTGTTAATGACCTGCACGTTAGCGCACATTGGGTTTAGTAACCATGAAAATCGCTCCGGAACCCCAAATCGACGAGTAATTGCCCATGAAACGCGCCAGAATCAGCAAAGCAGTGAGTGTTGATGAACGACACGTAAGCGCACCTCGGGCTTCAGCAATCATAAAATCCACTCTGTGGCCCTAAAATGGTGAGTAATACTCCATGAAACGGGCCAAAATCGGCCAAAACAGCGACTATTAATGACCTGCACGTAAGCGCACATTGGGGTTCAGTAACCATGAAAATCGCTCCGGAACCCCAAATCGACGAGTAATAGCCCCATGAAACGGGACGGAATCGGCCAAAATGGCAAGTGTTGATGAACTACACGTAAGCGCAACTCGGGCTTCAGCAATCATAAAAATCGCTCCAGGACTCCCAAATGGTGAGTAATAGTCCACGAAACGGGCCAAAATCAGCCAAAATAGCGAGTGTTAATAAGTTGCACGTAAGCGCACCTCGGGGTTTGGTAACCATGGAAATTGCTCCTTACCCCAAAATGGTGAGTAATAGTCCATGAAACGGGTCAGAATCGACCAAAACGGTGGGTGTTGATGAATGATACGTAAGCACACCGTGGGGTTCAGCAACAATAAAAAATCGCTCTGGGACCCCAAAACGGTGAGTGTTAATGTCATGTACATAGGCGCACCTTGGGGTTCATAAACCAAGAAAATCGCTTCGGGGCCCCAAAACGGTGAGTAATAGTCCACGAAACGGGCCAGAATTGGCCAACACTATGGGTGTTGATGAACAATGCGTAAGCGCACCTTGGGGCTCAGCAACCATAAAAATCGCTTTGGGACCCCAGAACGGCAAGTGTTAATGTCATGCACGTAAGCGCACCGCGGGGTTCTTAAAACCACGAAAATCACTTCGGGACCCGAAAATGGTGAGTAATAGTCCACGAAATGGCCAGAATCGGCCAAACCTGCGAGTGTTGATGACCGAGAGGTAAATGCACCCCGAGGTTCATCAATCATAAAAATCGCTCCGAGGCCCCAAAATGGTGAGTAATAGTCCACGAAACGCGCCAAAATCGACCAAAACTACTAGTGTTGATGACCTACACATAAACGCACCTCAGGGATCATTAATCTTGGAAATTGCTCCAGGACCTCAAAAGGTGAGCACTAGCCCATGAGACAGGCTGAATCAGCCAAAATGGCGAGTGTTGATGACCTGCACGTAATAGCACCTTGGAGTTCTACAACCATGGAAATCGCACAGGGACCCCAAAACGATGAGTAATAGCCAATGAACCGGGCTAGAATCGGCCAAAAGGTCGAGTGTTGAAGAACGCTACGTAAGCACACCTTGGGGTTTAGCAATCATAAAAATCGCTCCGAGTCCGCAAAATGGTGAGTACTAGTCCAAGAAACGGGCTAGAATCGGCCAAAACAGTGAGTGTTAATGACCTGCACGTAAGCGCACATTGGGGTTTAGTATCCATGAAAATCGCTCCGGAACCCCAAATCAACAAGTAATAGCCCATGAAACGCGCCAGAATCCGCAAAGTAGTGAGTGTTGATGAACGACACGTAAGCGCACCTCAGGCTTCAGCAATCATAAAATCCACTCAGGGGCCCTAAAATGGTGAGTAATACTCCATGAAACGGGCCAAAATCGGCCAAAACAGCGACTATTAATGACGTGCACGTAAGCGCACATTGGGGTTCAGTAACCATGAAAATCACTTCGGAACCCCAAATCGACGAGTAATAGCCCCACGAAACGGGACGGAATCGGCCAAAATGGCAAGTGTTGATGAACTACACGTAAGCGCAACTCGGGCTTCAGCAATCATAAAAATCGCTCCAGGACTCCCAAATGGTGAGTAATAGTCCACGAAATGGGCCAAAATCAGCCAAAATAGCGAGTGTTAATAACCTGCACGTAAGCGCACCTCAGGGTTTGGTAACCATGGAAATTGCTCCTTACCCCAAAACAGTGAGTAATAGTCCATGAAACGGGTCAGAATCGACCAAAACGGTGGGTGTAGATGAACAATACGTAAGCGCACTGTGGGGTTCAGCAACAATAAAAAATCGCTCTGGGACCCCAAAACGGTGAGTGCTAATGTCATGCACATAAGCACACCTTGGGGTTCATAAACCAAGAAAATCGCTTCGGGGCCCCCAAAATGGTGAGTAATAGTCCACGAAACGGGCCAGAATCGGCCAAACCTATGAGTGTTGATGACCGAGAGTTAAATGCACCCCGAGGTTCATCAATCATAAAAATCGCTCTGAGGCCCCAAAATGGTGAGTAATAGTCTACGAAACGCGCCAAAATCGGCCAAAACTGCTAGTGTTGATGACCTACATGTAAACGCACCTCGGGGATCATTAATCATGGAAATCGCTCCAGGACCTCAAAAGGTGAGCAATAGCCCATGAGACGGGCCGAATCAGCCAAATTGGCGAGTGTTGGTGACTTGCCTGTAATAGCACCTTGGAGTTCTACAACCATGGAAATCGCAGAGGGACCCCAAAACGGTGAGTGATAGCCCATGAAACGGGCTAGAATCGGCCAAAATGGCGAGTGTTGATGAACGATACGTAAGCACAGCTTGGGGTTTAGCAATCATAAAAATCGCTCCGGGACCCCAAAGTGGTCCATGAAACGGGCCAGAATCAGCCAAAATGGCGAGGGCTGATGACCTGCACGTAATCGCATCTTGGAGTTCAAAAACCATGGAAATCGCTCTGGGACCCCAAAACAGAGAGTAATAGACCATGAAATGGGCCAGAATTTGGCAAAACGGCGAGTGTTGATGAATGACACGTAAGCGCGTGTCAGGACCCCGATCCTTAGTCACATCGATCTAGCATGTAACACATCATATCACTTTGCGGCCTCACGCACGGTATTCCCACGGGTGCCACCTTACCTGGCCCGGGACCGTTTGCGCCTTTTGGCTCATGTATATGATAGTGCCACTAGCATCCATATGACAAAGAACCCGGGCTGACATGACTAGTCGTGGACCCAAAGTGGCGCTAACTTACAGGGACAGGCATACATGACCCAACAACGAACGTGTCGGTCATCAGCCAGTGAATCCGGGCTGGAGCAACTGGGCTAGCAGGACTCCGGTAAACCGGGCTGTAGAAGACTAATAGGACTTCGGTAGTCACCGTGTGACATTTCCCCTAAGGGACAGACACGGGAACAAAGAAGGAGCAGTAGCAAGCTACCAAGGCTCAGTGGAAGCACTAGGATACATTTCCCGGTAAGAGAGGCTACCAAGGATGAACAACTAGGTTTCTAGATCCCACACATACCAAGCATTTCAAATCATACACACAATATGCTCGCTATGTGCAAATACAACATGGCATCACACCATAACTCTAAGACTCAAAGTATTTATTCAATAGGCTCTGAGGAGCGAGATACTACAAGCATGGTTCTCATGACCCAACATTCAGAGCATACAAGTCAAAAGCACATGTGGAAGCTTAACATGTCTGAGTACAGACAACTACAAAAGAAAAAGGGTTGGGAAGCCTGACTATCTACCAGATCCTGCCGAGGGCACAAGATCATAGCTGAGGTAACAAGCTAAACGTCGAAGTCCACGCGGAACTACTAGCGAGACTGGAGTCTCTCTGCAAAAACATAAAATAGGCAAACGTGAGTACAAATGTACCCAGCAAGACTTACATCAGAACTAACTACATATGCATCAGTATCAATAAAGGGGTGGTGGAGTTTTACTACAGCAAGCCAGCTTTGACTCGGTGGCTAACCTGAACTACGACTACAAGTAACTCTTTTGAGGTGGCCCACATGATTCCACATATTCACCATATCAATACACCACTATGGATCCACTCCCGTCTCCCTACGAGAACGCCATCCATAACACTCACGCTTATGTTGCGCATTTTAGAGTATCCACTTTCACTTGTCTATGAACTATATAGGCAACCCAGAGGTCCTTTACCGCGGATGCGGCTATTCGAATAGATCATATTAACCCTGCAGGGGTGTACTTCTTCACACACGCTCTCGCCACTTACCGCCATGTACACGTCATGTATCTCGGCAACCTTCAAGCGGAAGCCTGGCGGGGGTGTCGGCCACGACCTGACTAACCACACAAGTCTCTACTGTAGGTTTATCGCCTATTCGAGTTCCATCCGCAAGGAGATCCAGTCGGGGTGTCGCTCACGGCCCCAAACGATGTGTACAGGGTTCCAAGCCCACCAAACGGGCGGCGCTTGGCATACCTGGCCATGGTGCCTAGTCTAACCCAAGCCCACCTGTACCGGGTGCCACTTGGTAGACTACTAACACAACCTACAAACACCAGAAACTAGTTGCAACTCCTGGACAGAGATCGAGTTGATTAATAAGTCGAGAGAGCTTGCAGCGCCCGGAGCCCAATGTGTGGTAGTAACTGTTCATGGATCACAAACACAGAACTCAGTTCCTGAGGACGGCTTTAATGAGACAACCCACCATGTACTCCTACATGGCCTCTCACCGCTACCTTTACCAAATCGTGTTCACACACTTAGCTCTCACATAGTAGGACATGTTCACACACCTCCAATTCATCCCCGATGAATCAGACCTAACTCAACTCTAAGCAGTAGCAGGCATGACAACAAGCATGAATGAGTAGGCACATCAGGGCTCAAACAACTCCTACTCATGCTAGTGGGTTTCATCTATTTACTATGGCAATGACAGGTCCTGCAGAGGAAAAGGGTTCAACTACCACAGCATGTAACAATTAAATCGTTGTTGTCCTAATGCAATAAAAGAGAGCAGGAGCGAGAGAGTGGGATTGTATCGGAACGAACAAGGGGGTTTTGCTTGCCTGGCACTTCTGAAGATAGTATAGTTCTTCATTGGTGTCATCGAACTCATCGCCGGAACACGTCTACTGAGAGGGGACAAACACCGGCGAACAAGGAAAAACACAATCAATGCAATGCACAATATGATGCATGAACATGACATGTCAAAATGCTGTCATTTGAGCTAATGCAACTAGCAACAGGTTAATGAAGTTGGTTTGAATCAAAGATTCAAATTCAAACTCCATATGTGATTATTCAAATGCCATTCAATTGATTTGACCTGATCAGCAAGCATAAGTTGCTCAAACATGCATGAAAATTGTACAGATGAATAGATTGGATTTTTATGATCATTTTTCATCTATAATTTATTTCATTTGGAGTTATGGTTGAATTTCTATGAATTTTAGAAGGTTTAGCTATTTTCTGGAATTTCCTGAATTAAGATGAGTCTAGAAAGAGAAATGAAAGTTTGCAACACAAATCGACGAGATGACGTTGCGAGATTCTCGGGGAATGGACTGCGGTAGTAAGCTCCAAAACATGAGCTGGTTCTGCTACAACATGTGAACACGTTATCCGAGACAATCATGACCACATGGTAGTCTTATAATAAAACACTACCGAGTTCATAAGGGGAACCATCATCGAGGATGTCGAAGTCCTTGCATAAGTCTTGCTCTTAGGAAGTAACTTCTTCTCCTTGAACAAATCAATCTGTGGCTTGGTGTGCTAGGAAACACATATAGAATGGAGGCGGCCAACCTATCAAACCATAGAGCACTTCGCACATGTGCATGACCAACTTGGGATGATTCCAGAGGAATCAAAAACAATCTTTCTCAGATCCACGACGGCAACTTACATCAAGTGCACGTGAATTAGAGAAAGCCACTTCTTTCATCCGGGCATATGCTTCATGAACGGAACACGAAAGCATTGCTCACAAAGTTTCTAACACCAGCTGGATGTTCAACACGAATCATGGAGAAGATAGAAATGTTGTCAGTCGGCTCAACAACAATTCACCCAGGTTTCCATATAAATGGAATTCCATAATTATGTGAACAAGTGATAGCATTGGTCAGACCAAAAGATATAATGGTGTATGCTCGAGGAATCAACCATGAGTAAGACAACATTACGAATTTCGTTGGTTCTGACTTGATTTGACGATAGCCCATACTCAAATCAAAGGTTTGGATAAGACAATAGGTCCAACAATTGACCACGAGGATCAATCAATGAAGATATCATCTTTATTCAACACACACACAAGGATATCCCTTTGGAATGAACTGAGTCAGACAAGCTCTTATCTTCCAAATCTCCAAGTTGTTGTTTAGATTAACCAACTAGCTCAGGGTATCCAACACAGATTCTTGGTAGAAGGGTGGTTTACAAAAAAACAACTTGATCACGAACTCAACATAGCGGTCAGGTGACGACCTGGTGATACTTTTGAGAAGATATTTGGAAAATCACGAACCACCGATATGTTACCAAGCTCGAGAATAATCTTACTTTTCAGGGCAAGACGATATGATCAAAAGAGCAAGGGATTGGCACAATCCTAACTCATTGATCGAAGAGTGCACCAAAGATAAGAACTAGGTAGCACAACCTATCTTAGAATGATGATTCAAGAACCGACACACTAAAAATGAGAGTAGTGTCCATTAACTACTGAGCAACAAAGTTGCTAAGAGTATTGATTTCACACGTCACCATTCACCTGCCGGTATCCCGGTTACAATAACACGGGGACCCAGGAATGAATAATGATGAAGAGAGTATCACTGTATCAAGAGTTCATAGGATGGTGTGCAATTCCCATGACATTCTTGACATAAGACGGTAATACTTCAGGGTAGAACAGAATCAAAAGCTGGATTAAAATTTTGATCTATGGAATAGAACTGCTTTGACCCAATCTTGGATATGGAAGAGGTACTAGAGTCTGTTTCTCCTAGTCATTCCAGAATAGAATGGCTTGATAGACCACAAAAGTGATAGGCATCGATGAACGAATGCTCGCATACTCTTGACTACCAATTGATAGACGAGGGCTAGAACACAACTAAAGAGGGGCAACCCAAAACAACATATGATTTTCTGAGTTGTGGATGCATGGATTAGTACGTCGGACCAAGTTCAACAGGTTTCTTCCGGATAACCCATGCAGAGAGGTAGGTTTGGCAGAGTTGCAATATAGAATGGGGAACTCATTGAGAGCACTCTTGTTGTGGTCTCTTGGTTCAAGAACTTCTGCCATAAACAGTTCATGGTATTTGGAAGAACGATATACCACCGACCTCGAGGACTATCACAAAGGTTACTAATATCCTGAAGGAACTAGCAAACACTATCAACATGAGGTAAGTAGGGTGAATCTCGGGTTCAGAACCCACAAGTAGAATACCTACTACTAAGTGGCATCACGGGATGCTCTCGAGAATGATGGCTAGAATCATCACACTGGGAACTCAAACATGGCTAGATTACTAGGTAATACTCTGAGACACCTAGGGCCATAATAATAATTCCAACATATATGTCAAGGCAGTAGACTACCTCAACTCACCGATTAGTGTGGTTAAACTGGCCCAAAGGAACATCGGGAACGGGATGAAGGGATTTGCATATGCATTAGACTATTTAGAAACCTGGGATGACTCGAACAGCATAACGACTGTAATTGCACAAAAATATTTGAGACATACTGCAAAAATGGTGTCATAACCACTCAATCATCATAATATCAAGGTTCTGAGACCAACTATGAACACATGGAAGTAGAAGAGACTGAACTGAGGCATGAATTCATCAATCTTATAAGTCTACGGATTAGTAACACGTGATCCTGATAGAAAGAAGAGAAAGTCTAGTTCCTTAACCTCGTAAGAAAGATAGGATGACTCGTGGAACTTGAACTAGAATCATCCAATGCTCCTCTTGTAATAAAATGGCGATGTAGGTCCTGGTGAAGCTTGGTATCCCGATGTTCGGGTACCTAGTAACCTCCTTCAAGTGTCGTCCAAAAGGAGTGTCTTACTCCGGCTGTGT
Source organism: Triticum aestivum (assembly GCF_018294505.1). Taxonomy (NCBI): domain Eukaryota; kingdom Viridiplantae; phylum Streptophyta; class Magnoliopsida; order Poales; family Poaceae; genus Triticum; species Triticum aestivum. The sequence goes on from NC_057807.1 coordinate 4,196,826, forward strand.
AAACTTGTTCCTCGAGCCCACCATCCTATAGAGTAGAAAAGGGAGAGGGGTCAGAAATGAGTAGAGAAGAGTGACCTATGGTTTATCTTAGTGGGCATGTCCTACAGTCAGCGTGTGCTCTGATACCATCTTGTAGCGACCAGACCTCAAACGGTCAAGTCTCTGTGCATCAGTGTCATCCCTGGATTGGTAGTGCTGACACGCACAGTACTCGAGGATTTATAATAGAGTTTCAGTAACACACTTATTACATCAAATGTCTCAAAAGAGAACTTATTACAATAATATGGCATAAGGCCATCTAAATAAGATAACAGCAGAAGGCTTGGATGATAAAGTGAGTCCATCAACTCCAACGGCATAGCTGAGTGAACGACAATGACCTATGGCACCTTACTTGTCGTTTGAAAAGTCTGCAACATGATATGTTGCAGCTCGATACGGGTCAGCACATGGAATATGTTGGCAATGTAACACATAGAGTAATGAATAGGTAAATGCTATCACTACATGCATATGTGGCTGGTGGAAAGCTCTATGGTTACAGTTTTGCATAAAGCCAATTTTCCCTACAACAAAGAATAAATTTTTTTAACTATCATGGTGGTTGTTAAACATTGAGAAGGTTCCTCCAACTCAATCCCAATTAAACATCAGGAATTACCCAACAAAATTAATTTAGAGTGATGAGATCAACATGATAATCCAAGAACCAGATAATCAAGATGTCCATAACTGGGGACACGGCTAACCATGATTAGTTTATACACTCTGCAGAGGTTTGCGCACTTTTCCCCACAAGACTCGTTCTCCTCTGTTGAATTTCTCGCACTACATGATGTTTGAGAAACAGATGACCGAGACATAGTCTTTCAAAAGTATTAACTCTTTATTCTGGGTAGACAGTGCCAGCTACATCCCCTACATCTGCTAGTCTACCACTGAAAGAGGTCACACAACATACTTAACTATGCCAGAGCCCATAATGGCTTGTGGCTGCACATGGAAGTTTCTAGCATGAACAATCTTATGATCCCTTTGAGCCTGGGTGGCGAACCGTAGGATGATCACACGGGTACTTCGGGATATCCTAGGACAACACTTGATTCTCCAGGTGCCCACAACCAATCCACCCAGATGTGTATTTAAGTAGCCACCTTAATTTAACCATTAATTAACAATTCTCACAACTGTCATGGATACACTCACCCAATCCACATCTACGAGCATAGCATAGCAATCCTGAGCAATCGTAGAACTAACTCCCAAAGGTTTGATAATAAACAGAGCAATAGGTTCTACCTCATCATCTACTTCCCAAACCCACATGTTAAATCAGATCCTAACCATGCAATGTTTGAGGATTGGAACTAATGCATAAAACTGGGTAATAAAGAGATATGATCAAAGTGTTACTTGCCTTGCTGATGATCCGCAAAACCTAAAGACTCGTAGTAGCACGCTTCGCAATCTGGATATTCTATCACAAACAAACAATAACATACATAAGCAATCAAACAAGAAGCACGGGTAAAACTCAAATAAGAAGATCTAACCAGAAAGTTCAACTGAAGAACTCCGGTCTGCAAAACGAATCAAATCAAACGGAGCAACGAAACTCAAACTATGAAAGAAACAAGATTCGTTTACAAATCTGGACTAAACTCGAATTTTATAGTACCAAAATCTCGTTCAAGTAGGTTAAACAGAAAGAGGGTTTCGAGACGAAGATCTAGGCGCTTGTTTCATCTAATTCGGATAAACAAGCAAAAAGATAAACTAGAACTAAGATCAAGGCAGAAATCGCGGTCGAAAATAATCACGAATAAACCCTGGAAAAACAAAATGAGACGAATAGGCTAACGAACGAACGCTCCCTGTCTGCGACTAACCGACGAACACCGTTCGTTAAAACGAAAGTACGGACGACCGTCCGCTAACTAACTAAACCAAAAAATCGAACTGATCTAAAAAATCTAGATCTAGGGATTTTTTTTGAAATCGAACGGTTTTCTGAAAAATACGACGGACGGCCGGCGAGGGCGGGGCAAGGCAAGGCGGCAGCGCTGGGGCTCCGGGCGGCGGCGGTGGG